>NW_020653424.1:1624134-1637946 GCF_003589595.1 Hyposmocoma kahamanoa
ATCAAATTGGCTTAAAAAGTTCTTAAAATATCATTAACTGCTGATGCAATAAGGTAGTCATACCAAAATAAATTTTATGGATCACAGGTTAAAGGTTAAGTTGATTTAACACTTTTAGCAAACTTATTTAAATTATTTAAGTATATTTGAACACTCCCTTTTTATCGCCAACAAAATTAGACGTAAATCTTATGTCAAGAACAGGATGGATGGATTTTAAGAAAATTTCATTTTATAAAGTGTCTGATATGATGGATATTAAACAGAGATCGGAATGAGTAAACCATATTTACCTAAACTTCAAGTAATATATACAGAGTGGACAATTAATAACTCCCTCTAAAATTTTTTAATTAAAAACGAAATGCAGAAAATTAATGATAATTTTCTTCTTTTCAGTCTTTTCCTCATTGCCGAGTATCGTGTCTCCATTTCGTCCTGCCAAACATGTGGCTCCCTCTGTTGCGCTCAGACGCCTTGGTGGAGTGCGGCGCCGCTGTGTAATTGTGCAGAGATCTGATCTGGCCACCGTTTGGGATTTCTGCCTCCAGGTCTGTTAGCCTCCACCTTCTGCCACCATCAAATGTTCCAAGGGTGATGGATTCAGTAAGGCAGTGCCCCTCAGATCTTTGCGGCACTACACCTGTTATGGACAGGCACTCTCGGGTTGACTTGCACGTCGTTTTTCTTCATCAAAAAGCTCATGGCACATTTGAAGCAAAATTTCGCACATAAATTCCGTGAAACTCAGAAGTGCGAGTCCGGCTCGAACCCTCGGCCACTGCTTGCGAGGGCGAAGGGGTAAGTCAAACCATTAGCCAACCTCGGCTTTTTTTTAGCACTTAGTACAAATAGTGGATACCTTAGTGACCGACCCTGCTAACATTATTAATAATATTTGGCAACGGGAATTAATGCTTTTGATTATCGCGCTTTGACGGATTGCTTTACTTAGATAACATGTAATTAACAAATGAATTTGTTTCGCAGAAGAGAAAAAATTACAGTCAATTATTTTGTCATTTATTCGTCTACATTACCTAGAAACTAATTTTAGTATTATATTTAGTAACGGAACAAATATGTCATGCGACTGGGGTAAGCGAAACGCCTTCCCACTTTGAAACGCACTGCCACTGCCCCGTCACCGTGAAATAACGCAAAATACAGTCAAATTGAGAACCTCTTCCTTTTTAAAAGTAGGTTAAAAAACAAAAGATAACCCATAATTTGTACACCGCTCAGTGTTGTCACGTCATTATTTTAACTGCCATTTTAACTTTTTAGGAAAGGGCGGTATTTAGTTCATAATCATAATTTTGCACATACTGAATACATCTATGTAATGTGTAAAAAATCTACTGCTTTGGTTTGAGTTATTCTTGAAAAGCATCGACATATTTGACGGTGACGGGGGCAGTGCCTTTCAAATATTTATTTAAAGCTCTGTGTGACACGGTAACTGTTATGGGTAAAAAAAAATGCGTATCGCTTACCCCAGGCGCATGACTTGTTTGTCGCAAAGATTTGAAGGTTATCGTCACTGCGCCTGTCACCCTGAAACATGACAATCTCAGTACAGGGTATTAAAAAATCGACCTAAATAGTTCGTGGAATTACGTCTATTTGCCAAGTTTTATTGAAATCGGTTACCGAAAAGTGCGCGAAACCGGATCCATCCCCTAGTTTGCCACCCTTAGAGGCGGAATATTTTCTTCAAATTACGCTTTCCAACAAAAATAGAATCATCAAAATCGGCTATCGCGTAACATACATACAAAAAAGTCTTTGACCAGCTGTAACTCCCCTAGTTGGGGTTAAAAAATAATGCCTAATTAACTAAAGACCCTATGTGATATTTTTTGAAATTTGTTTTAATTAAGAAGAAAAGACGAAATTTTCCAGAACATAACAATGCAGTATAAAAAAGATGAACAGCGGGCTTGGGATACAAGGGGCCTCGTTATAAGCAAGCTAATGTTAGGCATTTTGCGGAGTCACGCGCGGCCCCTGCATGCTTCAAAAATTATCAGCCAGCGTACATTTATTACGTGTTGTTTCGTAAGCAACCTTGTCTTACTTGGTAACTAAGGTACGACGGTGGTGTGACATCGTATTTCCTGGTTAGTGCTGTCATTGGGACGGAAAAAATCCCTTTAACTTCTGTCATGGAACAGCGCTCGTGTCATATTGTCTCTTTTATCGCGAACGTAAATTACAATTTGTACGGAATAACGCTGTTTACATAGTTCGAAGTTTTTTTATTTTATATTTTTATAATAATATCAAGTGACGGAACGAACAAGTCGTGCGCCCGATGGCTTTAAATCGCAAAGATCTGAGGTTTCACCGACACTGTTTCACCAGTACCCTTGCCCTTCAAAATCGGAACACAGTAATGCTGACATTACTGCTTGCCGGCAGAAATAAGTAAGGTGGCAGTACTTCCCTGGACGAACTCTTTCACAAGGAGGTCTACTGCTACTAAACTTGCTAACTTGTAATTAAGTTTTATTGAATATCAGAGGTTTCATCACCGTGGTATTCAATTATTTTTTTATGAAATTACTCCACTGTTTGATTTAATTATTAATACAAAAATCAAACACTTACAAGAAAATCCTACTGGAATCGAACTAACGTCTTCCAGCAAACCGTGTCAGACAACTAAGCCACGCAACTAGCTCATGATTTTTTTTAACTTCTCAAACATTTTCACGGAGGTTGCATCCGTTTTATTCAAGATCTGTACTATAATACAATTGCTTAATTTAAGTACCAGAACCTGTTGGTTCACATACAACGGTTACGTTTCGGAAGGAAATGAAATGCTTATCATTATTACTACCTACTGCAAATGACGATATGCCTAACGGAGTTGTGCTAGGTCACTTAGTCACCACAGTATCAGTCCTAAGGTTAGTTTTTATTCCCATAAGGTCTAAAGGCAGTCCAAAATAAGACTTCTTTTTTGTTGGAAAGAGGGTACAGTTATATACACAAGATACCTGACCCCCCAAGCCGACTTTGCCCACCTTTTGGTTTTGAGCACAAAAATGCGGAAAATATTGTTAAACAATCTTAATCGTTAACATGTGAGCCGTATAATTTATTTTGCTATGACTCCCTGGTCGTCTCATTTGTGAATGACATTGTAAGCAAGTTTTTAAGCCAATTTGATCTTTCTTACTTAAATACAAAATATAAATTTCAACCAGCTTTAGTAAAGCCATCGTGGCCAAGCGGTATAAGGATTGCTTTGCAAGCTAAGGCAAGTATGGTTCGAGTCACATTAAAAATAAAATATAATTTAGCTATGACTACTATACTGACTACTATATATTTTTTGTTTTTAACGTCTGGATAGGCGTACTGAATGTCTAAGTCTTATTCATACAGAACGATAATTTCTAATTTTAATAATTCCGTTAAGTGAGGCATATTAAAACAAGAAAGAAAACTTTGAAAGTAATTAAAACTGAATAGGTAAATAGGAACGAAACGTGGAACAATGCGTAATCACAGAAGATATCGTATGCAAACTGCAGAGCGATTTCGTCATTTGTTAATCTAACCATACCCACCCTACACCTTATTAATAATATCTACCCACCCGCCTTAGGCAATTTCTAGTGAGCAAATATTGTGAATGTCAACGTTGTCATTAAAAAGTTAAAAAATGGTTTTAAAAATATAACGTTAAAACAAAACAGTGCTCGTGGAATCGAACCACGTGTATTGTAACTGGCAGTCCATATAACAAGTCGTTCGATCAATTTACTTAGATGTCCAATGACGAAATGTAGTATTGGTTTTAAAAATATGTTGATTATCTTCAAGCAACACTCCAATGTATCGCTTATACAATAAAATTGAAATTGCTTTAATTTGTTCTTTGTTCAATACGTAAGATGGCTCTCAGAACCAAAAGGTCAGTTTGGGCATGTTAGGGGGTCACGTATCTCATGTATATGACTGTACCTCCATAGTAGCCCCATTTAATTTTGAAGAAAATCATCCACCTCTAAGGGTGGCTGTTCACGCATGAAGATTCATTTTTATAAATAGCGCCTAAATTTAATTATAAGGAGCAATTATTTTAATGGTTGATTTTGCTATTCTCCAAATCAAGGCGTTTTTCTCTCTCAATATACTATGAGTAGTGAGAACCGATTTCTATTATCTCCTGTGTCAAGTCCCGTGTAGTGGCGAACTAGGGGATGAATCAGGGTTTGCGCATTTTCCGGTAACCGATTTCAATAAAACTTGGTAATTATATGTAATTCCACGTACTTTTGAGAGTACTAAGATTATTTGTAATAGCTACAGGAATTAAAAATTGTTTGTTCCCTTAACGTTATAACTTGGGCCTTTTCAATGCGAGAGTGAATAGGAATTATTTCGGTGTGCGTACTCCATCATTGACCTCATCGTCACTTTCCATCAGGGGAGTTAGGTTCTGTCATAAAAAAACGAAAGCTAAACAAACTTGAGAACTAAACGTGTCACTACCATGGATTTTTGTCATCCAAAACACGGCGAATCTGTATGACCCTTTAAGTTTTGGTCCATTACAGTTTCGTAAATGGCACATTTTGAATATCGAGCGAACCTCTCTTGCTGCACTTACATTTATCAATATTATCAAGAAGCCTTTCTATTCTTCTCATTACGTACAACAATCTTTTTAAGAACATTTTCGATTTGATCTAAGAACGTTCTTCAAGGCCATCCGATCATAGTTCCATAAATTGAAACTGAATTATTTATGAAAAGTTCATTGTTATGGTTCATATCACATTGGATGAGAACTGCGAATTTCAAATTTTTACATTGCAAAAATAAATATAATAGATACAAGTAAACAACATTTGTTGGGGTAATTTTAAGTAAAAATGACGGTATATTCGCAGATAAACAATTCAATGGTAAATAAAAATAGATTTCCCTGATTGTTTGATGAGCAAAACTAAATATTTATCCATAGAGATTTACACCATAGATTTGATAATTCGAATCAGCTATCAAATCGTGTATCTTGATATATCTTGTGTCAATACAAGTTCATAATGAGCATGCGCATAGATTTAGTATACCTATATGCTAAATCTATGACTAAGCATTTTTTGATATTAGGTTCTGAATTGGACCGCTTTTGATGATTCTATTTTTGTTGGAAAGCGGATACCTCATTGGTTCCATTTAAATTTGAAGAAAATATTGCACCTCTAAGGGTGGCAAACTAGGGGATGAACCCGGTTTCGCGGAATATCCGATAACCGATTTCAATAAAACATGGCAAATAGATGTAATACCATGAACTTTTGTGATTGATTTTTTTTATAAAACGTTATAATTATGGAGTACCCATAATGTTCAGATGTCGTTTTGTTCTTGTTGACTTTTTGCTTTGTTGTAGTTGACTTCTTTATTTACTGTGTTGTTTTTGTTTTTGATGACGCAATAATGAAATCCTAATTATTTTGTTCTTAAATTATTATGTTAATCGATTCTATGAATTGTCCCGATATGATATTTAATCGATTTTTTTCATTCCGTTTGACATCACTACATGTCTAGAAACTTGAAATCTAAAACATCACCATACCACAAAAACGAATGGCGGCTATTAAGGAATAATGACAATAAGATTACACTTAATAATATTTAATAGAAAACTCGTAGTGCCAGACATAACAGGCGGAAAATTGTTTCGTTCAATTTTAAACCCATTCACAGTAAGTAGAGGTACAAACGCCTTATTCCGCAATTTTCCCCAACGATGTGATAGTGTAAATTTTCTTCATAAAAATGAATTCTAGCTAAATCCAGCTGTTTAAAGTGTCCATTATACGATGACACCTGTCAGATTGACTGCCTCTGTGGCCGAACGGCTACCACGCCGGACTGCCACCCAGAGGTCCCAAGGTCGATTCCCGGGCCGGGAGAAATATTTATATGGCCTACATTTATTTCTCTCGTGAGTTTGGGTGTAATTTGTGGTTGTCTATGTGTGTGTCCATAGCACCCGCGACACAGGATTTCCCTAGTGCGGGGCTATGTTGAGTGTGTGCGTTATTATTAAAAAAAAAGATAATACAAACATCACTAGTGAATGTTTAATAGCAGAATTGGGCGCGAATCTTCATTGAGGAGAGGGTTTAGGTCTTAGTGAGTCACGTTTTCCCGGTGCAGGTTGCAGACTTAGAATATTTCCAAAGGTATCACGAAATATTCCGTTGCCATTAGCAAGAGGTGCCGCTACCAAATTGACAAATGTGCGTAAGTTAGAGACACACGCACAACGTCGCCATGACGACGTCTGCTCGGCGGTGACGCAACGGTAGCGCGGCGCGGCGTATACCTTACATTTGGCACTACAGAACAATAAATACAGTAGAAATGGTTAGTTAGCGACGCACGCGTGCCAACAGTAGGCCTCTCGTTAGACCTACTTGAACTCAGTTCGCCATTTTGGCTTCGTAGAGTATGGTTGTGTCAATTCTTTCGCGTAAATTCTCTGAAATCGTGGAAAAGTGCCATATTGTGTTGTTTTGGAGTCCAAAAATCATAGCGCGTGTTGGTATTTCGTATCATCGATAAGTCTTACTTTAATAAATTTTCAATTTTCTGTCAAGAAATGACAGAAATCTTCCTCTGCAATATGGTCGCTTCTTTTTTGGAGAACTAAATTAATAACTCCAATTTGTCGTCGTTCAGTAATTAACCGTTAGATGGCAGCACATTCATTGAAATTTTAATATAAAATCAAAATAATCTTACAATAATACGTGTTAATCCTTCGTAAAGTTTAAATTGTATTAACAGTCTAGAAAATTCATTTATTTTAGAAACCACAACGAATCATTATCAAAATTTCCCAGTGTTTGTAATTATGAATGTGAAACTCAGACAAACTTTCATTGTTTTTTTTCTTCCTTCCACTGTCTTTCATTTTGCAGCCTTATGTACACCGGTGACCGTAAACCTAGAAACCGCCCTTAAATATAATAAATTAATGAGAATAATAAAAAATTGTAACGTGGCGAGAAGCTTAGCAACTGTAGACATTTTTGTCACCCGATGGAAAGTGACAAAATTATATTCTCTCTATCTATTTTGTATTTCACCTAAGATTATGTTTTATTTAATAAACAAATACAGAGAGCATAGCGGTCAAAAACTGAATAACGAATTAATTTCGTGATGTTTATTTAGTTCTCCAATACAGACTACTAAAAAACGTCGAATTTAGAACCTCCTCCTTTTTGAAGTCGGTTAAAAAAGGAGCGACTGCAAATAGAGACGACAACAAACGAAAATTGGAAAATTTATGAAAATTAAACAAAATAAGACTTTACGATGATGTAAAACGCCGCCATAGATAATATTACAAGTGCGATTATCATTTTTGCACTTTAAAGTTGTAAAAATAAGGTACTTTTTTACGATATTCGAAATTTTGCGCGAGATTATTGACACGACTGTAACGTACAAAGCGAAACTGGCGGACGGAACTTAAGTATGTGGAACTTCGCGTTCTGTTGGCATACATACCTCGCAATCTAAGCACTTCTACTGTATTTATTGTTCTGTGCCCACTACAGTCTTGAGATATGTCGAGTATTGTCATTTCGTAAATTATGTTTGTGGTAGTTGAACTAGAAACAGGCTGTCTCAGGTCTTGGTATATTGGTATTTAGTAGCATGGAAAACAGTATAATGAAGCTGTCAACTCCAATTCCGCAACAATTTCGCTCCGTCCGGTCGGTATCGGCATTAGAGCCCCAAGAAAAATGGCTACATCCTTCCTGCATTATTGGATTCTAGTCTCTTCCTGTTTCTTTCTGCATTTGTTACAGTGAGATAGTTTTTTGCGGGGAATCTTTGATGCTAACATAAGTATTTATGATCTCAAATAAGGTCGGTAACGATCTTCGTAACATTAATCTTGTAGTTGCATCAAATGTTTAATCCGACAAATACTGAGTGGAGATTGGTTGGGTCCTATATTACTTATGTAATAATGGAGAGGCCAAGACTAATCTCGTGATAGGGCCTTGCAAATATAAAACGTATTGAGTTTCGTAAATATGACACAGTTTTTGGGTCCACAAGCATATGTACTATTCAAGATTTACGCAGGAGATTTTAAGTGGAGTTTAACGTGCCTTCTAAAGAGTTTTTTTCGAGGCTATATTTTTTAACCGACTTCAAAAAAGCAGGAGGTTAACAATTCGACTGTATGTTCTTTTATTTTTTTTTGTATGTATGTTACGCGATAACTCCGGTATTTGTGAACCGATTTTCATGATTCTTTTTTGTTGGAAAGGGGATACTTTATAGGTCCCATTTCATTTTGAAGAAAATCATCCACCTTTATGGGTGGCTGTTCACGCATGAAGATTGGTTTTTATAAATAGCGCCTAACTTAAACGAGCAATTATTTTTATGGTTGATTTTGCTATTTCTCCAATTCAAGGCGTTTTTCTCTCAATATACTTTGAGTAGTGAGAACCGATTATTATTATCTCCAGTGTCAAGTCCTGTACAGTGGCGAACTAGGGGATATTTCAATAAAACTTAGCAAATAGACGTAATTCCACGTGCTTTTGAGGTCGGTTTTTTTAGTACTCTGTACTGAGATTATTTATACATGAAAATAGTATTCAAATTGAAATAATAATTTATTTCAGTATTATTTAAAGTATATTGTAGAAAAAAAATTGAATATGTACAAATGAAAAAGTAAACAAAAATTCATCGTTGTCATCGCTATTGGGATATTTGTGCTTGTATGCACTGTGACCTGCACTGATATTGCACCGCCACTTGCTTAAGAGTATTAAAGAAATGCAGGGCAAGAGACTGTTGATGACTTCTCGCTGTGTTGCAACCAATCGTTGAGCAGTTTTATATAAAATTGCTTGGACTTCGATCTGATCTTCAGGAGGATAGCACGCGAATTTGGTCTTTCTGAGACTATAGAGTGATGGAAATCTCTCATGTCTCCACTTCCGAGAAAGCTACTCTATTTGCTATCAATATAATATGCCAAAGCTTCTTCACTTGTTGATCACCTAGGCGCATTGATTTCGCTCGAAGTTGTAGAGTTTTATCTTCATACATACTTCAGGCTTATTTGCGACGTCTTTGATCACTTGTGCTTCTTCACGTCTTTTATCTCTATTGCCGGATAATCGGGTAGACACAAGTACTCCTTGACTTTACTAAGCCATCTATTCGTCTCCGTTTGGTCTTACTGCTGGAATCACTAATTCTTTTATAGGTCTACCAGATCTTGATAAATTCTCACTCAATGTCAAGCGTCTTGGTACGCTGACAAGTTAAAGGATGTGTGGCCATTTTTTATCCATAACTCATCATAAAATTTTCTACTCACCCTTCAGTTCACCTTCCATCACGAATCAAAAACAATAGAGATGTTTAAACACGTAAATTAATGTATCACTTCGTTAGTAATTAAGCTAATGAACGCAACTTGAGTTTGTTTATTTCTTGTATACTCAACCACGTAACATATAAAATGAGAGCAGTTGAAAAGAAAATACATGCAGGGTTCTTAATGTATAGGTCTAATGATCACCTGATGATAATAAAATCCTAAGTTAGCTGCTCACGCGATACATGCAGCCGTAGACGCATACCACACCTAGAGGTGCCGGTGATGATTTTATACTGATTTATCCGGATATCGAAGTTATAACAGGTAAAAAAACTAATATTAATTGCTATTTCGGTAACTACTCTAGCAAACCATAAAGTTTTTAATGCCTGGGTCTGTCATTTAAAAAAAAATAAACAACTTCAAAAATACGTCACGACAATCGTGTGTGTTATACCGTAAGTAGCGTTTTTTAAGTTTACCCTGAATATAAATGTTTATAAACTATACTTTAAGGAGTAATTTCATGGTAAACGTTAGAACCACTCAAACGGAATGTTATCGTATTTATCCAAGTACACCAAAAATTTTATTAGTGCTTTTTAAGTACAGGATTTACGGTGTATTACTGCATTTTATTTTAATTTTAGTTGGTAGTACGGAGGGTATTTATTTAGCAATGCAGAATAATAATTTTTATTTATAAAAACTTGTATTTAAACTGAATCCTTTTCTAATTTGCGAAACCAAATAGCCGCCATTTTGCGGTAGGAGAAGCGCATCGCGTGAGCGGAAATCGATGGTCGTTTGTGTCCAGCTAGCTAGATCTAGTAGAACTATATTGACATCGTATCTAAAATGTTTTTTTTTTAAACGATTAAGTTGTAATATGGTTGATTTATTAGGTTTTCGCAATTATTACACATTGAGAATAAAACTATTTATTATTCTGATCTAAATGACGTATATTTGTTTCTTCAAGAAACAAGTCCCAAAATCACTGTTAACTGTCATCCAAGGTCATAATAAGTTCCGGTAACGCAATAGACACAAGTACAGGGAAAAGTTAAACATTTTTTAAGAATACTTTAAAACTAAATTCATAATACGTCACTGTCCATCTTTGGATATAAAACTAGGACATGACGATTTTCGTAATACGAATTCAGATTAGGTTTATAAAATACAATTTTTATACATTTTCCTGTAGTATTGGTAAAAATATAGATGCACTCACATAGGTTATTTTGGAAGCACCATTTACTTCTAATAATTTCAATGAAAAAATAATCTGTGATCTGTGTCGTCACATTTCATTTTTCTGATTGTTCGATCTTTGTATTAATAATTTTTTTTTTTTTTTTTTTTTTTTTAAATAACGCACACACCCAACATAGCCCCGCACTAGGGAAACCCTGTGTCGCGGGTGCCATGGACACACATATAGACAACCACAAATTACACCCAAACTCACGAGAGAAATAAATGTAGGCCATACAAACATTTCTCCCGACCCGGGAATCGAACCTGGGACCTCTGCGTGGCAGTCCGGCATGGTAACCGTTCGGCCACGGAGGCAGTTAAAATTATAACAAACTAGTGGAGTAATTTGACATAAAAAATAATTGAATATCAATTGAATAAAAACGTAAATGCAGTGAATAGCGACATCTCTAGCTGTAAAGGTACTAAACTGGGTGACGAAATACTTTCATAGATTTCTCATGGATGGCGATACCGGTAAGATGTCGTTGAAAAGTCAAATACAAGGACACGACAAGCAAACTTTTATATTTCTACAGAAAAGGTAAAGCGAACGACATAGAAGCAGGAAAGTGCCACCGTCTCATTTCTACCATCGGAGTCACTTCCCGCCAAAGGAGTAGAGTCCATCCCCACATCTTAGATGCCTTGCATTGTAAGACCACGCGGGCATCTCATTCGTTCCTTCCTCGAACCTGCAAGACTTGGAATGATCCTTCTTCTGAAGTATTTCCTTTGACATGGTGTTCCTCAAAAAGCATATTTACAGGGCTCTCAAAGACTGGCAACGCATAGGCAACATACAAAAAAAGAATCCCAAACGATGGCCAGATAAGCATTTCTACAGCAGAGCTCCCTGTGAAAGAGTTTATCCAGGGAAGTACTGCCACCTTACCTATTTCTGCCGCCAAGCAGTGATGTAACATTATTGCGTTTCGGTTTTGAAGGGTGAGGGTGCTGGTGAAATTATAGGCACATGGGGCTTGTCTACTTTATGTCTCAGGGTAACATGTGCAGTGGCAGTGTCCCACAGACCTTTGCGACTATTTTGGGTAGGCGAGTTATTTAACCACCCAGGCTTGCTTATCCTTGGACGTCATAAAAATTAATGCTTAGAATAATAACACATAGAATGATAGTTTCATATCAAACGAACTGTCACAAGTGAGGCAAAAATCAAATTCATGTAGGCTAGTTTTAGTAGTAGTTTAATTTTCGGTTTTAGTGAATATTTATATAAAAATACAAGTTGAAACGCGTTACTTCCTTGTGGAATGTGATGTTAGTATATATTTTATGTTTGTCTGACGTATTTTTACACTCATTTACCGCACATTTCGTCATTTTTAGCTAAAACTCTTGATCTGTTTGCGATGCAAGTTGACCTTGAGCACTGAAGACCCGCCCGCTCGTGTAGGCCCTTTTGGCGCGCGTCAATTTGCCGCACTTGGCGTGTGCGGACTAGGTTTCTATGCGTTATTATTCTAAGAATTAATGTTCATTTTTTGATTATGAGACCAAATTTACTACTATACCGTATCAACCCAATCTAGTCCACCCGAAGTGTATTTGCAAGTGTCCGATGCGACGACCACCCGTCCGCGAGTGAAATAATCGATTACTGTTTCTGATGTATATGGCGCCTTCGACACTGTTTTGCCTAACAAGGTTCATTTTACTTAGATCGAGCATCAGAGACACTGGCTTTATTTTGAAATTTATTTTTTTTACGAACGCAATGAAAGCCTTTTAAAAAATGTATATCATATAGTATACGTGTTTTGTTTACTTCAATTGATATTAAAAAAAATCATTGGTATATGTAAAGTTTCTTGTAAAATTTCGAGGTATGTTTATGTTCTATTTTTCTATCGTGAAAATTTTTAGGAATTGCGTTTTCATACTATACAGTAATCAGTGTATAACCTCAATTTTAATATATTTTTTTTCCAAAGTTATTGATTCCATACTTTTACTATAATGTGGAATCAACCAACGCCATTTGAGGTAGTATAGACTCTTCACACTGGTTCAAGATTTCTGTGAATATCCCATATCACTGTACCCCTTTTTTATCAATAAATACCCATAGTGCTCTACCGACTGACTTATTTTATTTAGCCTGGTCATATTACGTATTTTATTTTCTCATAAAAAGAAAGCCAGTCTTCGGTTATTATACACGTAATTGATATCTTTACCCTGAAGGGTTTCGGTATACGGAAATTAGAATATCGTTAAATTGTATACCTACTTTTCTTCGAAGAAATTAATGTACATCTTGTAGAAGATTATCTAAACAGCGTTCACGGGTTATGGCAAAAATTGTTTTCGAATTTACTATTAATACATTATGCGTCCCATACTGGGCACGGGTCCCATTTAAAGAGAGGGTTTAGAACTCCAGACGTTTTCCAAAGGTTGTGCAGTTGTATTCCAGATGCATGTTTCATCGCGAAGTTTTCCTTCATCTTTAGTCAATCAATCAATCAGCCTATTGTCGTCCACTGCTGGACATAAGCCTCCCCAAGTGTACGCCATAGTGCCCGATCACCCGTTTTCCGCATCCAACCACTACCCGGGACCTTCTTCAGATCGTCCGTCCATCTTGCAGAGACGTCCTAGGGACGTTCTACGTTACGTTTGCCGAGACGTGGTCTCCACACGAGAACCCGTCTACTCCATCGTTAGTGAGAGGTATCAACTTAGAAATAAGCGAATCTCGAATTCGAATCAGAATTAGTACACAAGCGACACTCGAAGTTTTTTTTAGATTTGTATACTCACGGTATCGGAACGAATACGAATTGGAAAGTGCGTAAAGCGCTTGAAGTGCTTAAAGTGCTTAAAGCGCTTAAAGCGCTGCAGGCCCCGTGTGAAACCACCAACAGTCGAGCGAAGACCTGCCATCTTACCTTACGTGAGAGGTGTTATAGACAAGATCGGAAGAGTCCTCAGGCGCGAATCTATCAAGACCTATTTTAAGCCCCTGAGGAAGATTTCTCAGTTCCTGAGACCCGTGAAATGTAACATCCCCTTACAGGATGCAGGAGTTTACAAGCTTGACTGTGAGTGCGGTCTCTCTTATATTGGACTAACAAAGCGAAGTATTTGTACCCGCGTCAAAAAACATATAGCTGATG
>NW_020653424.1:1638046-1687333 GCF_003589595.1 Hyposmocoma kahamanoa
AGGAGTTTACAAGCTTGACTGTGAGTGCGGTCTCTCTTATATTGGACTAACAAAGCGAAGTATTTGTACCCGCGTCAAAGAACATATAGCTGATGTCAAACACCGTCGCGTAAACAAGTCTGCAGTCTGCGAGCATGTCATGGATAAACCTACACATTCAATGAAATTTGACAAACTCCAGGTCCTTCCAAAAGAAGTCCGTTATCTACCCAGGATGCTGCGATGCCATTGAAATTAAAAAACATCCTAATTTCAACTGGGAAGATGGTTTCTCTGTACCACCAGTTTGGGATCCAGTATTTCCTCTAATGAAAAATCTCAAACAGACATAAGACTGCAGTACTAACTAATATTAATTTTGTTGTTTAATAATGTTTTAATTTATTCTAATTTCTATTATTAAATAATAATAAATTGAACTTAATAAAAATTCATTCAATAAAATAATTTGTAAAACTTAATGTAGCGTAAATTGGAATGTTTTGTTTGTAAAATTAAAAATAAGGTTTTTAATAATAACTATTGTAACTATAGTGAAAAAATAGGGTGGTTTGCATCAATATTAGACATAACTGGTTGAAGACTGTACCACCTCAGCCAACCGTGACCATGGGACCTGTAAAGGGCCTGAAACGTCGGTTCGTTTGAAAAAAAATAAAAAATAAAAAATTTAAATTCGGAAAAATAGTTTCATTTCCTATAAATATTATTATTTATTAACTTTTGATTTTTACTTAATTGAAGGAGTGTCCATTTTAGTTCTCCATTCTAGTTACTTAGTAGTTCACCAACGATCTAAAAGGATTAATAAAAAGTGCAGCAATCCGTCATTGTCCGGGGCGAGCTAGAAAAACTTCTTAATGACTACGCTAAAGGTTTTTGTTGCATGTGGAGTTTGCGGTTTCGTTATACTTGGGGCTTATTTTACCACCTTTTAGTCAGAGAATGAGATGGATTATAGCATTCATGTTTTATTCAATATGCAAAGGCTCTCTCTGGAAACGTTTCCACGCATCACAGACTTATGCTAAGTTCCCTAAGCACTTTTAAAAAATATTCTGTTCTCCATCGCCTACGAACAGCCGGTGGAACGGCAGAAACATTTTTTTTATAAAATCAAATGACGGGTCGAACACTCAAAGCTTTAAATCGTGCAGAAGTGAGGGACACTGCCAGAACATTTCGAACATCGTATTACATTGACGCGGATTGCTCCGCACGAAACACCCGTGCGTTCATTGTAGGCGACTGTCTTCCCTGAATATCCGCACTAAATTAAATACTCGATTCAGAGCATTACGGATTCTGCGCATGCGGATGGCCCGCAGGTGGACGGTCCTTACAGACCGTACGCACAGCTGTAAAACCAGCCTAAAGCAGTCAAGTCCCATTTGTTTCAACAATAACTTTACCCTTCAACATCGGAAAATAGGTGTGAATGCTGTGCCTACTTACCTAGATGACTAGTAGCTCTGCTGCTACTAAATTCAGATGTATTGATTCCATCAAACGTATCTACGAGATTGAGAGATGGCCCCCAGAGTCTTCGCTTGGTGTATCTTTGGAACAAAATTTCAAACGTGTTTTCTACATCGCGCTGTTTATATATTTGTATATCACTACGTCATCATTGTTGTCAAGATATTATGCGTCTCACTACAGGTCTTTCCTAAGGAGTTGTTAAAGTGATAGCCCGCCACCATTGCCGAATTCGGGATTTTTAAAGTATTCAAGTTATTTATGACAAAAAGTTAAAATATACAGCTAAGGTACGGACAACGGCACATCAGACTACACATTTTTGATCGAAAATCGTCTCCAGTGCAACGGAACAAGATACGACAATGTGTAACTTGATTGATTACGCAAAATAGGCGCCTTGACGTCGAGTTACGGACACCAGCCCGTTACACCAGTACCAAGTAAGTAGCTTGAAGTGCTGGCGTGTGTACAATAAAAGCTTAAATATTAGAAACTAAAACTACGATTAAATTATATAAATAAAATGAACTTTGACAAACCCCAGGTCCTTTGCGAAAGAAGTCCGTTATCTACCCAGGATGCTGCGAGAGGCCATTGAAATTAAAAAACATCCTAATTTCAACATGGAAGCGTAAATTGGAATATTTCTTCGTAAAATTAAAAATAAGGTATTTATTAATAACTTTTAAGGTATTTATTAATAACTTTTGTAATTATAGTGAAAAAATAAGGTGGTTTGCATGTATTACACATGACTGGGTAATGACTTTACCATCTCAGTCAACCGTGACCATAGGACCTTGTAAAGGGCCCGAAACGTTGGTTTATTTGAAAAAAACAAATAATCGCGATTTAAATCCAGAAAAATAGTTTCATTTCCTATATATGAATAAAATTGGGTCCCCGCGGCAAGGTGTCCAAGTTGCTGGCAAAGCGTTCCCCTTTGTATGGCTATACTAAAGCGTTGGGCAAATTTTATATACGTGAAGGGCACCAGGTTCCCACAAGATTTGCGACTCCAAAGGCTGTAAATAGGTCGTCGGAGTTTAGGTCCTCTAAGGGATGGGAGTCATTCCATCCAGGCGTTTGCCATCAGTTTAAGACATACCGCTTGGCTCGAATATAGCGGGCACGTTAACCATGGCTAAAGCCCGGATGAATGAGGGAAGCAACGGATGATGTCGTTGAGGGTTGTTTTTTAAATTTATCACATGGCCTGTCATTAACAGGCGAATAACTCAATACCATCCGATGATAAATGAAAATAACCTAGTCCAATGCTGAAACAATAATTGGCGTAGTCTTTTCCACGACACCACTCTAAAAAATGCCTTTTTACGCCTTATTTGACGGACCTCCTATCAAAAAAAGCACTTTCACGCGTTTTCCAAGAGCTCTGAACCTTCTCCAACGTGCAGGGTCATCAGCTTGGTTTCCATCACCGCTAGCGAGAGGTATTAATGTTTTAATGTACAAATACCTACGTGCTACCACAGGGTTTCTAAATTGAGGGGAAACCGATTCGTTATAGAAGCCAAAAGGGCGTTCGCACATTTTTCAACACAATTTCCTCCACGTTATTGATTCTGAGAATATGTAAATGATATTATGTAAAGCAAGCGGTAACGTTTTATATTTTTATAAGACGACGTTAAGTAAATACGGTGGATGTTGTGGCCGACTTTCTCGTGGAGTCTTGTTATTGCGCCATACAAATGTTGTGGAATAAACGTTGGCAACATGTAATGTGCTTAATAATCGTATCTTGTTCTTGTACATTTATTAGTACGGTAGACTACAAAACGTTCATATGCGACAATTTTCATTGATTTATCTACGTAATTAGTTCATCCATATGTAAATAATATAGTATATATTAATCAATGACATTTTAACGTTATTTTATTTATTAAATATAACTAATACATACATTAAGATAACTATTTTTTTCCCCCAATGTAACCGGATCAAATCAAGCATCATATACTAAGGTCACGATCTCATTATGTTGTAACGTTTCGTTTATCGTTGGACGACTGTCGCGTCTAGCCTGTTCCCATATCACGACTATCTGTCGTGATTGTGTCGTGGACGTTTATTTTATCCTTGAAAAACTGTGGTGTCTAGTTTTTTGCACTAGATCGTGACGACAATTTATCGGTTCACGGCAGCAGCTATGTCGTTTGCACGACAAAACCGATTGAAGCTGCAATTATCTGTCGTCATATTTTTATCGTGACGTTTTGTTTACCGCCAGACGACTTCCGTTCTAGCTCTGCCCATTGTCACGACTGTCTGTTGTCGCAAAGTCAAAAAAGTCGGGAACGACAACTAATCGTGTTGTTCTATGTATGAACAACTTAATTTAAATATACACGCCAAGACACTTTAAACTGCACGACTATCTGTCGTCATAATGGGACGCGACATAATGGGAACGAGCCCCAAGGAGGCACCCGTCTTTTTCACTATAGTGAAAAAATCTAATATCCCGTCTTGTTTTCACGCGCCAAAATGAATGCAGAGCTAGCAGAAAAGACCAAAGTTGTGGTGCAACTGTACAATTTTTCAATACACATAATTATGTAAGCGAGACTGTAAATGTTTCACAGTCTGTTACAAATCAGCATAATGAGTCCAATTACAGATTCCATGCGATGAAGTCCTGATTTGAAAAAAAAATCCATTTTGGAATAGCAGGATTTTAACATTTATTTATTTTAAATTTGGTGATTTGCTCTTTGTTCTTTATAAATTGTTTTGTAGTTTCATGGTTCAGGAAGTATATATATGTATAGTAATTAGCTTTATTGGTCCTATAAAATAGGTTGAAAAGTTCTTGATAAGGCTCGTGACCTGCACACGTGCATTACTCTGCACGCATCCTTACATTACAGCAATTGGTGTATCCTGTTTATCTATCCCAAATATGTAATACTTGTTCACACTCACTTATGTTGTGTTTAACATAAGCAATTATACTTAATGATTATCACTAATATCAGGTTTCTTACCACAGTATGACTTCTTTTTATTTTCCCGATATTTCGGAATCACGGTTTGACAATGACGTGACCATGGAGCGTGCAACCGTTCCGAAATATCGGTCAGTTTAGCTATTAAAAAGTTACTTATTTAGGGTTGGTCCCTGAAGGACTTCTATTTTCTCCGTTTTGACTTGGTATGTTGCCAGGATCTTTTGTGAGCGGGTAAAGGACATGTCTGGTGTTCTACCTAAATACACAACTCAATTTCACTCGAGGTGTGGATTGTTTCTTGTTTGCAAAACATATCTAGTTAATATATGCTTTGATATTTTTTGGTTTGATAGCAAGTGTGTATTTTAAGTACAACGCCATCTGTTAGCGGCAATCAATATTATGTTAAATTCTGATTTAAGGTCCAACTACCACACTCTTACCGCATCGGGGCGTATGGCGTCACCTTATTGGAGAAATTATAGCAGGCGCATTATCGCTCAAGGTCATCGACGCAAGGTCATCGACGCTTGTCAGCGTCTTAAGTCCTTTGAAGTACTAAGCGACTTTACGTCACATATAACTATTTTATTTTGTTCTTTTGCAGCACAGTTATAAAACATTCAAAATATTGATTCGTTTCTGGGAATTATAAATGTCTACAATAACCTTTTATTTCCACTGCATTCTACTACTACACCACATTAATATTAGTCACGCTATACTTGGTAGCCGCATTGATAATATCTTAGTTCAACCATGTTTAATGTGAATAATAGCGCCCTCATGTGTATTATATCTGATAAAGCAAGAATCATGCAATTGGAAATATTTAGCAAACGTCGTCCAGCTTTATGTCATGTTCTGTAATGAATACGACATCTATAGATTTACCACTGTTTCATAGTAACAATCATCTAGTTCATACCTACCCGCTCACGCGATGCGCTCATCCTACCGCAAAATGGCTATTTGGTTTCGCAAATTAGAAAAGGATTCAGTTTAAATACAAGTTTTTAAAAATAAAAATTATTATTCTGCATTGCTAAATAAATACCCTCCGTACTACAATAAAAACATCTCAAATAAAGTGCAGTAATACACCGCAAATCCTGCACTTAAAAAGCATTAATGAAATTTTTGGTGTACTTGGGTAAATATGATAATATTCCGTTTGAGTGGTTCTAATGTTTACCATGAAATTACTCCTTAAAGTATAGTTTATAAACATTTATATTCAGGGTAAACTTAAAAAACGCAACTTACAGTATGTAACGACATCACCAGCCCAAACAATAACACACACGATTGTCGTGACGTATTTTTGAAGTTGTTTATTTTTTTTAAATGACAGACCCAGACATTAAAAACTTTATGGTTTGCTAGAGTAGTTAACGAAATAGCAATTAGTATTAGTTCTTTTACCTGTTATAACTTCAATATCCGATAAATCGGTATAAAATCATCACCGGCACCTCTAGGTGTGGTATGCTTCCAGAGACGCATGAATCGCGTGAGCGGACACATTTGTTTCCTCCTCTATCCGACCTTGTTCGGCGACATATCTATCTCTTTCTCTATCTGACCATGATCGGCCATGACGACCATTTCGATTCCCAGGTGGGTTGGCGTTGATGTGCTCGAAGATTACTAAAGTAGCCAATCTTCGCGGCAAACCCTCGTGCACATTGAGGGCACGTAATTATAGTCAATGGCGCTGGGTGAACGAACCTTTAGTAGCAATAGAGCTCCTTGTGAAAGAGTTCGCCCGGGGAAGTCCTGCCACCTTACCTAGGTATTTCTGCTGCCAAGCAGTAATATGAGCATCTGCATTCTGGTTTGGAAGGGTAAGGATGCTGGTGAAATTACAGGCACATGGGACTTCTCAACTCACGTCTCTAAAAGCTCCGAGTGGCACTGCAACTGTTATGGACAGGCGTGTGGCTTACCATCAGGCGCATGACTTGTTCGTCCCGTCACTTGATAATATAAAAAAAACCTTTCTCTCTCACTAAGGTAGTTCATATACAGATTTATCAACAGTATTTACCGGTGCATGGATAATTATTATTATGAAATGGGCGGGTCTGGTGCGTGGCTGTAGGCAGTGTGAGGCAATCGGTAAAAACAAGGATTTTTGGAAGCAGCCTTTCATATATCATAAGATAAATGGTGCTATAAATAACAGTACCGCACTTTTAACATTTAGGTCAGTTTCCATGCATTATCGTGATCGTGTCCCACCGTGTAATATGAAAATGCCCAAAATCGTTTTCGTTTTATAAGCAACAAAAAGTAAAAGAAGTGAATGAAGTGAAGTTTATTCGGAAACAAGGCAACGATGTCGAAATAAATAACAAAACGGTAAATAAACCGTAACACAAAAAGGGTTTGATTATGTTTGTTTAAATTGAAACAAAATAAACTCCAAAAATTAAACGAAACACGCCAGCAAACAGCGAAGGATTGTTAACGGCACTTAGCAAAGGTCGATTCTCATGAAATTCTGAATAACACTTCACTCGTCTCGTTACCGAATTCTGAATTGAAATTGCACCGTCTTCGTCATGATGTTAGTATGACTTAGCATTTTAATATTTTACGGATATATTTAATATTTTAAGGTAAGGCAGTTGGACAATGGTTGTTTCTTAATTTGAGAGGTCGACGGTTGGATTTCCTGTGGCGGTAAATCCTATGACTCTAACTTCTAACTTGTGTATATTGTTAATTTTTAGTAGCAAACGTACTGGAACTGTCTAGTGAAACTTAACCAAAGGAAGCTCATATCCAGCTGTACATTAACTGAGGAAATTACAAGCACGTGGGACTTATCAACTCTGGGTGACGGGCGCAGTGGCAGTGCCCTGCAGGTCTTTGCGATTTAAAGCTCTGAGTGGCACTGCAACTGTTATAAACAGGCTGGTAGCTTGCCGTCAGACACAAGACTTGTTCCTCCCATCATTTGATGCTATAAAAAAAAGGAAAAAGGAAGATCAAACATATATACGTTAAAAGACAAGAACGGACGCAACAGCAAGCTGGATTTTACATTTTCGAGTATTGTAATCTAAGAAAAAGACTTGCCGTTAGAGTATTTTACATAATTTCGGTAGTGAAGAATCAGTTTTACGCTAAAGCTGTAACAAGTGAACCGAATCCGACAGTTTTATTACATTCCAATTATCTAATAAACTTTCAGAAATAAGCACTAACCCCATTATAAATCAAAGTAGAACGGAAAAGTACTTTGTTTTAGCAACCAATAATTATTTAGTATTCTGATATCTCTGCCCTGGTTAGTTATGACTGTTTTATGATAACTTTAATTATTTATTTATTTTAAGGTTACAAAAGACCCATAAAACACGTACCTTATAGACTAACATGCATAATAATATGATAAAAACAATTTGTTTATTTACACGTATGGACCGCGACGTGTGACGCAACGTGGGTGTCTGATAGCCGTCCTCGGAAACGCCGGAAAATAACACCCTTCGGCCAAAAGTCCTCCTTCATGAAGGTCGACCGATGTTGAGTTGGTACTCTCACCATAAATGAATTAAAATTCACCTTGTGGTGGAACTCCAACTGCTCTACCCTCAGGGCAGCTTTGGCTTTCACCCGTATATACGTAATGAAGTCGTGACACGTATAGCAGCGTCGTAGGTACCGCTGGACGCAATAGATGGTTGGGGCCAGTCGGGGCGGTGCCACTAAGGTTACGGCTAGTATACTTCTTTTTCTTTTCCACCTTTTTGAAGCCGTCCTCGTCGCACTGGTCTACTCCTCTCGGTGGTACTGACGACACAGCGCCAGAAATGAGTTTCCGCTTTTTCTTCTTCCCCGCCGTTGGTTGCCTGGGTTGTGCCACAACCACAGCAGTGGGTTGGGTAGCAGCGGCAGCAGCAGCGTTATCACGTCGAGGGGTCAACGTGCTTACGAGTGACGTCTTTGCCGGGGCGGAAAAACGAGGGGTGGGGCGCGGGGAAACGTGCGCGGCGACAGCGGCAGCGGTCGGTGACACGAGCTGACTCAAAACTGCCGATAGATGATATTAGCTAATATCAAGTAATATTTGCATGTAGTAAAACCTTATGCGTATTTGGTAACAAATGTGTGAATGTAAAAGTCAGCTAAGCTAGTAGTTAACCCTAATTTTAGCAAATTATAAAGAATAGAATAGAATAGACATTTATTGCAATGCCTCAACAAATAGATACAAAAAAAAATATTGATACCACTTAGACAAGCAAAACAAAACAAAAAGACGTAATTAACAAAATTAAAATAAAATAAAATAAGACAATAACAAACAAAGAGCAAAAAAGAAATATAATACTAAATATAACAACTACAAATGTTGTACTGTCATGTGTGCGGTTGTGGCGTACGCAAAAGGACTTCATTCAGCTTATGCCACAGCCGCAATTGACTGTGCAAAGCAATGCCTAGTTCAATATTCCGCTAGTTATGAAACATAATGTCGATATAAATTAAATGTCACATCCCTAACTGTAGATTGTCAACTTTTTGCTTCTGTTCTAAGAAATGTATGTTCATGGGAATCTTAGCTTTTATGTGACTAGTAATAATAAAACCTTATTAGATCCAAATAAGTTTCATTTTTTTTTACCAAAAGTTTTTTAATAATTTATAACCAATCAAAATTATGTTATCTTAGTATTAATATAAGCTTACGTTTTCAAATGTGTGCGTGTGGCGACACCGGTTTTGATACAAATGTAACTTGATGCCATTTCCATTCTTTTCTTTCTTCCGTGGTCGAACGTGACAGGGGGCAGCTTGTGCAACTCCTTCGCCACGAAAGCAGGCACGTCGTCTGGGTCAGTCTCCTTAAACAGAGTAATGATGTCCTGGAGACTCTTCGCTCCTCCATCCCTCCGACATGCGAGATGGCATCTGCTCTGCCTTGCTACTGCAAACCTCTTCTTCTTTGAAGTTTGACTTGCAGATCTGCACGATGCTGACCTCGTCCATAGTTTCGATGGCATGTTGGATGAACGCCTGCAGTTCATTGGCTATGAGTTGCTGAGAACCCATAGTCAATTACGCGCAGCGGCTATTCCCGCGCGTGGGTCCCGAATTATTATAATGCTTTTCTGTGTAGTGAAGCACGTTCAAACCCGAGCGTGCATTATTAGTTTCAGTGATTCTAGCATTGAAACTAATACTAGAAACGCAAGTAGGTTTTCAAATTCCTGATTTATCTGTTAGAGTTGGTCACAGCATTTATGACAAACCCTTTTCAGAAATAACGTATTGTACTGGCGTAATTTGCAGGGAATTATTTTATTTTCGCTAAGGGCCTTTTAAGTAGGGAAGGGGATTTTTTAAAACAGCTGGGTCGGGTGCTCGATCGATGATGGAATACGTTCATTTTAATAAATTATTAAAAAATTAGAATGAGTGGTCATGTAATGCGAATAAATGAACGGTTTGTGAAAATGTATTTAAATTAGTATTGGAAAGAGTTGTAAGATTATTATACTCAAGCTTTTAACCTAAATAATTATATTTTGATGGGTGAAAATCAAATTGAATTTAATATCATCCTGTATATATATGTATATATTATGTGATTCAATACGACACAATATCTGCTCGGTATCCTTTTGAACAACAATTTGAGAATTATGGAAATATATAACATTATCAAGTATAAACAGTTTTGGGACATGGTAATAAGCTAATGTCTGAGGTACATGACTGTGATGGTACCACATAAGCAATCTTATTATATATTAAGCTTCACCAGTCTCACGAGTCTCTCTAATTCGCAAAGCACACTCAACATCGTCCTTTTAATCCCAAGAATCCTCCACTTCCTTTAACAAAGACGAAAACCTACCAAAAAACCTGGGGAAATATCCCATATTTCACTCTCTTGGATCTTAACCGGCTAAATTAAGTGGCGGTTAAAAATTAAGGCTCGTACCGTGTGGGGCCGCCCACTCGACCGGGTTGGTTTAGTGTTGTGTAGAGCATTGCGTCAGTGCGGCTAAAAATTAAAGAAATATAAAGTGGAGTGGGACTTACTTACATTGCATTAAATAAAGGAAATAGTATACAAAATATTTTCATGTTTAAGTCAGCTAGTTGAAGGTAGAAACTTCATCGAGTGCCGCATCTTGGAACAGCAGTTTGTCTTTTGTAAGGCTAAGCTTATTCTTTGGAGAAAGTAGCTGTCTATCTTCTGAAATATAAAAAATATACATAATTTCGTTAAGAAAGATGATATCCATAATATCAACCTTAGAACTAAGTCCAAACTCATGGTATCACGTTTTCGTTTAACTAATTTATGAGAAACTGTATACGTTTTTACAATAAGATTCCGGTGCATATATTAAGTTTATCATTTCCTAAGTTTAAAATTTAATTAAAAGTGTTTTAATTGAAAAGTCATATTACAAAATTGAAGATTTGAATAGTATGTGTTAGATAAAGATGTATGGAAAGACAACGTGAGTCAACATTCCACACAAATATGATTCAAAATGTATTCTATAGCATATAAGTTTATTTGAAAAGAGCAATCCCTAGAGTTTCTTGCTCGTTCTTCTCAGGGAGGTCAGCGTAGTGTACGAGCAGTGGCTTAAAAAAATGACGTTTTCAAGTGTAAAAATTTGACATATGGAATAAATGATTATTTTACTTTGACTGTTTCATTGTCGTTCGTCTCGTTGAGTTGTGAGAAGAACGAGCAAGAAACTTTAGGGATCGCTCTTTTCAAATAAACATAAATGCTAAAGAATACACTTTGTGTCTATATACTTTTCTCTGAGAGAAACCCAAGAACCAAAACGGTACACAGAACGAATCGCACGTTTTTGCAACACAAATATTGTTTGTATATCTGTCGCTTTAACCCACATGAGAATCCCGTAGCACATTATATTATGGAAGTAACTAAAGTACACTAGTTCAACTATTCAGAAACCTAAATAAATAAAAAAAACATCCGGAGACAATTATGATTGTATTTAGTTTTGAAGAAAAGCAGCTTAAACGCGTATAGTAATCATATACACCGTTATAGAAACCATTAACCTTCACTCGCAACACCCCCAAAAAAAAAATCTCTTTCGCCTCTTTCATAACAGTTTCCCACCAAAAGCCTGTTTATTCTTGACACTTACTTTTCAAGGACATCTCCAATATGATCGATATTTGTATACATGTCGAAGTCTACCAATGTTTCTATCCACGTTCGCTCTGTAAATTTGGACTATCAATTTACTAACGTAGATATTTTCCCCATGATCATTGGAGCACTCGATTCCACTCACTTTGATTCCAAATGGTTTTATTGATGTTGGTAGTTATAAAAATATACTGTTAGGTAGACAGTTATTTTAGGGCGCTACTAGTGAAAATAGAGTAGAGTAGAGGCCCATGCGACTTGTAAACGTTTTGTATCAGGTTGACAAGCGCAGTGGCAGTCCCTTTCAGATCTTGCACTGCAACTATTACGGATTGACGTATAGCTTACCACCAGGCCAAAACTTTTTTGTCCTGTCACTCGGCATCATAAAAAGGTTGGTTGTGATTTTGTCATGGTATCCTGTGTCCTAATTGTCTGAGTCATAATATATGATAGTCAACCCTTTTGACATGTTTTTATCACTTCTTTTTACACTTCTTCTTGAGGAGGTTTCTCAATTGGACTGTTTTTTAATATGTATGTTATGCGATAACATTTGTGAAGCGATTTTGATGATTCTTTTTTTGTTGGAAAGAGGATACCTCAGTAGTGCTCTCATTTAAATTTGAAGAAAATAACCCATCCCTAAGGGTGACAAAGAAGGGGAATTAATGACTTTTGAGGTCGGTTTTCTAGTACTCTGTACTGTGATTATATTATACGTAGGTATATCTCTTTGTTTCTTTTTAATAATATCAATATTTGCTTTTCTATCTTTAGCTTATTGCATCTGATAATTGCAATTATTATGACGAAATAATTTTAATGCGAATGCAAAGTCAGGAACATCACTATAATACGGGACAAAATGCGAGACCAAATGAGGGATAGGCGGGCCCAGTGTCCTGCGCAGAAGTTTTATTGCTTAGAAAGTGGTCGGCAAGAGGAAATCGGTAATTTTTTATGACGATTATCGTATTTTTATTCTTTTTTCCGGGTCGTTATTTTTTTCCGAGGTTAGAATTTTGAAATCCAATTAGTATAATTTTATATCTTTCTTAGACACGGTACCGAGGTAACTGATGCTTCGTTTGTATCAACTAAGTATTCCAAAGTCAAAGCACAAACAATCATTTATTGCGTAGATAATATTAATTTACACTTCAAAACTTTACTTTTAAGCTACTGCTCGTTCACTTTGTTGCCTACCCGAGAAATATTTAGAGCCATGTTGTCTGTCCATACATCTCTATCTAATACGTAGTCTTCACTTTTCTAATATGACTTTCAATTAAAATATTTTTAAACGAACACACCCTGCACTAGGGAAATACTATGACGCGGGTGCCATGGACATAGTCCACCAAAAATTATACCCAAACTGACGAGAGAAATAAATGTAGGTAAAATGTAGGTAAAAATTTCTCCTGGCCTGGGAATCGAAACCGGGACCTCTGCGTCAAATAATAATCTTTTTTCAAAATAAAAGAAACATTTAATAAGAGGAAGAATGCACTACATTCACTTGAAACTATTGCGGTCAATGATGGATAATATTAATAAATATGAACAAAAAATCCTAAGAAACAACAGATTCAAGGGTGCTGTAACAGCAAAAGCAGCAGGTAGATACTAAAAGGGAGAAGTTTATAGTTCAGTCACAAAGTATAGGTATACTCCCGTGAAATCAAGCATGCTATTTGGTCCGAACCTATGTCATACATGAGAATTTATTCCATTCCATGCAAAAGAATCTGACAATTTTATGATAAAAAAATCCCAAAAATAAATAAGTAAGTTAATGTTATTTCCAAAGTCAAAGGTAAAACATCGTTATTAAGATTATTTGACAAAGTTTAATCCTGAGTTTATTACATTAGTCTTGCAAAATGTACTAAAATTCATATGATGTATAAAAATTGGCAGTATAAAGTAAATTACAGATGAATATAATTTTTTTATAACCAGAAAGGGCAATAAAGGTCAAATGGACGACATGGCGGCACGCAATTTTGTTATTAGTGCAAACAATATAAAGCGTACGTGCGCTGACTGTGATGGTACAGGCCATTATCGTTATTATCGATCACAATCTTTGTCATGTTTGTGTACTTCTGGTTTACGTTAATGAACTAATAATATCTGCTTAGCCAAGGATTGCTCAGTCCTCAAAAAATTTTTAGGCCTGGTCATAACAGTTGCAGTGCAACTCACTGCTTTAAATCCCGAAGACCTGAAGGACACTGCCACTGCGTTCATCACTCGGAGACATAAAGTAGCACTGTTAGAGCGTTTGCGAACTACGTCCAATTCGTATCAGTTCCCAGACAAATGACGGTCCGAAATGTCACAGGGATCATTTTATCTCCAGGTGTATAAGCGATATTCGTATTATCTTGGCTTCGAATCTTCGTGCACTAGCGACATTGGAAATAGATCCGAGTTTTCTGGATTTGTGTAGTCTCGTATTCGGCACGAACATAATGCTAAGCCTTCAAGACCGGAACGCAGCACTGGTCACATAACTTCACTGAATGACCTCTTTTAAATAAAAATGTTATACATGCATACCAAATAGAGACTCTTCTTCTTGCACCAGTCTCTTCACCCACCCCCGTTTATTATCGATCTCTTAAACTGACCTTTTTTAAGGATATTCTCAATCTGATCGAGACGCGTACGCCGAGAGCTCAATGTTATAAACAAAAAGATCTTAGTAATGCATAATACATTAAATGTCTATGCAACTGAAAGCAACTGAGTAAGAAAATTAAAAGTTGAATCGTGAAATTATTAAGCGAAGGCACATTTTGCAAAGTGCAGGCGAGACAGCGGGAGATGCTTTGTAACTAACAGCGATACAATTTTGCGGGATTTACCAGACTGCCATAAAGCCAATAAGCGAGTAGTATTTAAATCCGTGTTCATACAAACATTTACTGAGTCAGCCATCTGCATGGAAGCTTGACGATTTGGCGCAATGTATATTTTTTAATGATACCAATTGACGGGACGAACAAGTCGTGAAACTGATGGTATGCGACACGTTTGTCCATAATAGTTGAAGTGCCACACAGAGCTTTAAAACTCAAAGATCTGCGCCATGTACCCTTCAAAACCGCAACACGATAACGCCTACATTACCGCTTGGCGGCAGATATAGGTAAGGTGGCAGTACTTTCCTGCACGCGATCTCTTTCACAGTAGTTCTACTACTACAAATGTAATGTGTTAGATCATCATTATCATCAAAACATTGTACATGTATTGTTGGCCATTTTCTGTAAGGAGAGGGTTTTAGGTAATAGTCTGCCACGCCACACATTCTCCAAGTGTACTTTCATCACGATGGTTTCCTTGTCCGTTACTGAGAGGTATAGCTACTGTATATGTACGTAACCTGACATCAAAGTAATGGAAATTCAAACCATTGTCCTGTCAATTGATAAACAACCAAAATTAGATGCATACCTATAGTTAAAACTTAAGCTCAGTGGTTACCCCTGTGAGAAGCCATTGTCTAGCAATTCGTTAATATAAGCTAATAATAATCTAAACAAAGGTAAAAATTATTTTATATATAATATTTTTCATACTTTAGATGATAACGAAAGAAATATTAGTTCTTCAATTTTTTTACTTATTGGTTTTGGTGGAATTTAGGTTGAAATAGATTATTTTAATGTATTTTTTTAATTTTATTGAATGTCCCGGTATTTTACTATCATGATATTCAATTATTTTTTTGGGAAATTACTCCACTAGTTTGTTATAATTATTAATAATTTCGAACACTTAAATTCAAAAAATTCATTCGATCCGATTCGAGCCTGCACCCTCCGGCAATCCGTGTTAGATGCTCTGCCAATTAAGCCGCAGAACGAACCAGCAGACCTCACGAATTTTTCTATGTGCTTCTCTCTAGCTATCTGCAATCTTTGTTTTTTGATTTTTAACGATTTTTTGCCGGAGCCAATGACTTTTTTGCGTAAATAAATTACTTACTAATTAATAAATTTATTTCTTCACTCTGCCAGGTACCTTTACAGCTACCATCGCTGACTAGAGATGTCGCTATAATTGTAATTTTTAAGTTTATTGAATGTCAAGATATTTTACTAATATGATATTCAATTATTTATTTATTATTATTCCATTATCTGTATTGTACTTATGTGAATAATACCCCATCCATGATTCTTCTATCATCCGAAAGAAAAGTCAAAGAACAACAAAAATAGGCGAAAGGATGCAGACCAAGTCCCGCCGTCTGGCAAACGAATGATCTGGTTTGTGTGCAACTCTTGTTAACTCGACATTTTGTTTGTCTCGCAGAGTTACACGCTTAATAACAATGCATGGCACCATTGGAGAAGGACAACTGCTGATAAACACCGACAGTTTCCGGGCCTATTTATATTACTCCAGCCGTCTGCATCACTATTTTCTGTGTCCACTTTGTAAATGTTTAGACAAACCGTAAATAACAGTCGAAATTTAAAGATACAATACACATTGTGACAAACTTTAGTGTATTTCTTAATATCGTAATTGATTCTGCATAAAAAACATTAAACAATTTGTCATACAAAATTGTGTCAACTATCACAGTACTCATGGTTTAGGCAAAAATATTTGGATAGGAAATGAAACTTTAAGATCTAAGTCGAGTGTCTATTTTTTTTTTCAAACAAACCAACGTTTCGGGCCCTTTAACCGCTTACGCGATACATGTAGCCGTAGACGCATACCACACCTAGAGGTGTCGGTGATGATTTTATACCGATTTATCGGATGCCCAAGTTATAACAGGTAAAATAACTAATATTAATTGCTATTTCGGTAACTACTCTAGCAAACCATAAAGTTTTTAATGCCTGGGTCTGTCATTTAAAAAAAATAAACAACTTCAAAAATACGTCACGACAATCGTGTGTGTTATTGTTTGGGCTAGTGATTTCGGTGTTTATTTATTGAAAACATACCGTAAGTAGCGTTTTTTAAGTTTACCCTGAATATAAATGTTTATAAACTATACTTTAAGGAGTAATTTCATGGTAAACGTTAGAACCACTCAAACGGAATATTATCATATTTATCCAAGTACACCAAAAATTTCATTAGTGCTCTTTAAGTGCAGGATTTGGGGTGTATTACTGCATTTCATTTGAGATGTTTTTGTTGGTAGTACGGAGGGTATTTATTTAGCAATGCAGAATAATATTTTTTTATTTATAAAAACTTGTATTTAAACTGAATGCTTTTGTAATTTGCGAAACCAAATAGCCGCCATTTTGTGGTAGGAAGAGCGCATCGCGTGAGCGGTTAACAGATCTCGTGGTCACGGCTGAATGATTCCAAATGTGTAACAATTGTGATCTCGAATCGTGAAGAAATCCGTTTCTTACTTTATTATACCAAATTTTGATTTAAGTTTTGAAGGAAAATCATCGCGATGAAACCTGAGCTACAATAGAAACGTTGGCCTATCAAAGGTAAATACGTCCCCTTGACGATACTTATAGCTAAAACATTAAATTAATTAGCTCGATAGTAAATGTTACGAAACGTGTCACATTGACAGTTTTTTATATTTGGTTAAGCTTTGGTATTTAGCGCGATTGGGCTCCTGGTCGTCGAGGAAGAATCGCAAAACTGCTCCAAGACGTGTAAATTCTTCAATTAGCGTCGTGAAATGCGGTCTAAATCCCTTTCCTCAAGGCGGTTCTTTGCATTTGCTATTGGGCTTATTATATGGGTTGGTGATGATTTTACAGGAATGGGAATCTTCTAGCAAAATGTCTTTACCCTATTTTGCTACCGCGAAAATGAGTAAACTGCAATCTACACAAGTTACGTATTGGGCATTTACATTGGCATGTATTTTAGTGTTCTACTTTTTTTTTTAAAGGAATCAAATAATTTTCGTATAGCGCTGAGTACGGGCGCAAACAAAAGCTGAAAGGGAGAAACCGTTTGAAGCCTATCACAGTCGTCCAGTTCAACGGTAAAAAAATGCAGGAATTCTTTTTAGCAGCAATGGTTATTTTTCCATAGTGATGTCCGTAACACGTAGTTTTCATGACGTTCAGAAATTAATCTTAACTCTTTCATCGATATTTCTTTTTTGTACTATTTGTCACAGCATTACAGTGTTAATGTTACGAAAATGTTATTGTTTTATGAGGTTTTTATTTGGACGACGACATATAAATACACGGAATTAGACTCGCTGCGGTCCAGACCCGATACGCGCCCGACCCGCAACCGCGCTCTAACCCTAACACTACGCCAATTCTATTTTTGTCACTATCAGTTATTTTTGTACACAGCCATATTTATTTACTAATATTATGCTCCTTGAATTTTGTGAACAAAAAACAAGAAACGAATCTTATGACAAAAAAGAGACAAAAAACCGACCACAAAAGTCATTCATCTAACTAGTTTGCCACCCTTAGAGGTTGAATGTTTTCTTCAAATCTAACGGGACCACTATCAAGGTACCCTCTTTCCAAAAAAAAGACTGAAAATTGGTTCACAACTAGTTACCGTGTAACATAGATACAAAAAAAACATACAGTCGCATTGACGACCTGCTCCTTTTTTTAAAGTCGGTTAAAAAACAAAATAAACACGAAATTAAATTGGCGTAGTGTTTATTGGAGGTATTATATTGTGCACGGTAGATAATGTATCATCATCAAGAAAAAAAAACCATTTATACGTCCTACTGTTAGGCGCTGGTCTCCTATCCTCCTAACGTATAAGTTTTTCTAGGGAAATCTCTTGGTAAATTTCAAATTAAATTTTGCACGTAACTTCCGAGAATCTCAAATCGAACCCACGGCCTCTGCTTGAAGGGCGGTAGGTGAACCCATTAGAATGCCACTGCATAATATATTGTATCTACTAAATACGTATGTATATATACTACATCATCATTGTCAACCCAATATACGTTTCACTCCTGGACGCAGGAGGACTTAAGGAGGGGGTTTATATAGGGAGGCCATTATCCACTTAATATTTAATTTCAATCCTATACCGTTTGCCATAAAGACGGTCTAAATACCAAAGTCTCAAGCTTAATGTTCTCTTGAAAAACATTTCAGTGCTTTTTGTGAAAAAAGAACATATATAACGGTATAAGATTAAATGTATACGTCGTCGCTTAGACACGTATGTAGAAAAGTTTTTGTATGAAAACAAAACGGTGATAATGTCAACTTTTAAGCGACCATGGGTACAAATTATTTATCATTATACTTTGTCCGATATAAATTTCATAATAAATTTATAGATCGCGGTTAAACTTACAACACTACTTTCCACATAAAACGATAGATTTGCTTTGCATGCAGGCAGCCATTTTGATATATCACTAAGTGGATAAAAAATAATTTCAAGTTTTTTGGTACAGATTATGTATTTCTGTTGTATACATTAGTTCTCATATGGACTATCTTTATCACAGTGAAGAGTCGATACTCGAATTTTGTCGACGTTACATTTTCTGATCTAATTTTTCCATATTATCGTCTTAAAATGAATATATAATATGTAAATTTATGTATTAAAATGAAAATATTATAAATATAATATTTAGTAGTAGTAGACCGTATTGTGAAAGAGCTCGTCCAGGAAAGTACTGCAACCTTATCTTATTGTATTTCACCCTTTATTTATTTTTACCTTTATTTTACCCTATTTCATCCGCCAAGTAGTAGTTTGAGCATTACTGCGTTTCGATTTTGAAGGGATTTTGAAGGCACAATTTAGTGCTGGTAAAATTACAGACACAAGGGTCTTGTCAACTTATGTCTCAGGGTGACGGGCGCAGGGCAGTACCCTTCAGATCGTTGCGGTTTAAACCTTAGAGTGGCGCTGCAACTGTCATGGACAGCGTGTTGCTTACCGCCTCAGGTGCACGGTGTGTTCATCCTGTCACTTGGTGTTATAAAAACAAATGTCCTCAACCTCTTATAGGTTCCGCTGAGCACGGACCTCATACGATGGCACAATGCGGCACGGGGACTTTATACGTTTTCCAAATTTACCTTCTTCCACATGCAGATTTCACCGCGTTTTTCCTTCACTATTCACTGAGAGGTGTTCGTACTTTATGTTTTTTTATGCCAACAAGTGACGGGACAAACAAGTCGTGCGCCTGGTGGTAAGCCAGATGCCACTCAGAGCTTTAAATCTCAAAGATCTGAGGCGCACTGCCACTGCGCCCGTCACCCTGAGACATAAGTTGACAAGTCCCATGTGCCTGTAATTTCACCAGCACCTATACCCTTCAGCTCGGCAGAAATAGGTAAGGTGGCAGTTCTTCCCAGGACGAGCTTTTTCACAAGGAGCACTACTGCTACTAAAATATTAATAAAATGTTGAAAATAGGTCTGTGCTCCCATAGACACTTGAAATGTCGACCGTCAATTGAGAAACCATCGTTCTCCCACAAAGCTACTACGATTCTAATAAAATTTCAGTACTGTATGTAATATCACTCAACATAAAAAGGTCGTATTAGTGTAAACATCCAACCAGATGTTTCTTAAGAATTTAAGGTCTGTGTACTCGACTCGTCTCGGTTTTCAAGTCTTTGTGTATCCACAATGCATGCTATACGAGCGGTGGATGAGAGGCCTCGGGCCATCCGTCGCGCACTCGCATGATAAAGCCACGAGACAAAAGGAAATAAGGGAAAATATTGACTTTGAAACTCAGGTTGCATTAAAACTCTGCGTCAGAATTTGAGAAAGCACTTTGATAAGAATGTATTACGCTTTCGTAAATGAGAATGCTTTTAATTAAAGTTGTCGAAACAATATATCGCACTGCTATTACAATAGTGTTATAACTCGAAATATGTGAAAATCAAGATTATATCGCACTGCTATTACAATAGTGTTGTAACTCAAAAAGAGGACTTTCTCAGAATCGATGAAAAACGAATTACTCACTTCCCGCAAAAAAATTATTAAAATTTATATGTTATAGTTTATTATAGACACTTAAACAATTTATCAAATATATTTAACAATAAAATGGAAAAAATAATTTCATGTTTTTCGATAAGGATTATTTTGGCCAGACTCGCTCACATAAAGTATGTCTCATTTTGAGTTAAGTAGATGTCTTTTGAGTGTTTCTTACAATATTCTAACAACGGTTAGGTTAGATTTTTAATTATTTTTAAAATTTTTTTTTACTTAAATTTGATTCTATACACGTCAATAAAACCGTCGTTAGAATATTGTAAAAAACAACTAAAATATGTCTACTTAACTATTTAACTCCAAATGAGACACGCTTTATGTGAGATTATATTATTCTGAGAAAATACACTTTTTGAGTTAATACACTATTGTATTAACAGTGCGATATGGGAATAAAGTCACGTATATAATATAATATATTGGTATAATGAAGTCACATGTGATTATAACAAAAAAATATAAATAAATAATAGCACATTGTGTGGGCGGTAAATAAGAAATTACCAATGAGAGTGAAACCCGAAGCCGAAGGCTGAGGCTGTTAAAGTCTAAATTGTTCTAATGATCGCAAACTTCCGATTTTTAATGATCAAGGATCATAATTTATACAGTATAATTACCGTTTCTTATTAGACGTAGAATGAATATTACCGCTTGCATATTCTGACATTTGATCGAACACTGTTATACTAGTTAATATATTTATTGTGAACTGAATAACATTACATGAATATGAATATGAATATGAATATCAATTCAATAAATATTTAATTAATACAGTGAATAGCGACATCTCTCGCCAGGACTGGTAGCTGTAAAGGTACTAACTGGGTGATAAATCTGTCATAGATTTATCATAGATGGCGCTACGACTAAAAAGTCGTTGAAAGACCAAGTACAAAGACACGACGCAAGCACATAGAAAAATTCGTGAGGTCCGTTGGTTCGTTCCGTGGCTTAGTTGGTATAGCGTCTGGCACGGTATGCAAGAAGACGTCGGTTCGAATCCGACCGGATCGAAGGAATTTTTTCTGAGTGTTCGATCTTTGTATTAATAATTATAACAAACTAGTGGAGTAATTTCACAAAAAATAATTGAATATCAATTCAATAAAAATTTTATGAATAACATTATTTTAAATAAATTATATTCGATTGCGTGTATCGATTAAAAACATCTATTTTTGTAACGTCTGTTGCAAAGACTCACTTTTGATATGAATTCGTAAAGGCCATTAAAGATTATCACGAAATACAAAACGTTAAGTACGACTTGCATAGTGTTTCTTTGATTGTAATGATTTCTTAGAGATTCGTGCATTTATATATTTAGCTTTCATATTTTAAACGTCATTTCCATAAGTCCTTGTGGCAAATATAGGTACATATATTTGTAAACCCAGGAAAAATCTTTTCTCTGATGATAACAATATCTTTGTCTAGCCCTTTAAAAATAAAAATGCAAGTAAGCTCGAAAATGGACGGTTAAATCGTGCAAACTAGTTGCAATTGTGTTGAATATTATTTTTTCACGCGTTAATTTTTACTTGTGTCAGGAAAAAATAAACGCATTTAAAAAATATTCATATATTTTTGGGTTTGTATTTTTGATTGTTTTGTAGATAATTAATTAATAATAAAGTCATGTTAGTGACGAATTTTGTTCAAGATAAAAAGTACCACTAATAATTAATTGTTTATAAAACTGTATCATTCTTAATAAATATTAATTGATTTGAAGGGAGACATTGTTAACATTTATACACTTTTCGTAATACATTAAACTTGTTATTCTTATGTCGCAATGACTGACTAATTTTGGTACAAACAAGATTTGGGAAACAAAACTGCAGAGACAAGATGGATATGTAAATTAAAATATATAAAATGTTTTCATCAACTTTCATACTTGTTATCAAGAAGTAAGTGTTAATATGTATCAATAAATTAATTACTCATTCATATACATATAATACGTATCAATAGATATTTCGTAAACTTTATAATAATTGTCAACGTAAGTATTACTTCTACATAACCCAATTACCTACGTACACTTTTTTAAATTACAGTAACGCAAGCAGGACGTGGGCAGAACTGGCCTAAATAATGAGCATTGACAAAAAATGTACTTAACACCTGCCATCATTAATTGCCTATCAATTTTGTTAGTAAGCAATTCGGTATTGATTTTTTCTAGAGTACAGATATGTACAGTGGAGAACCACTCTTTGTGTAATACTAGATTTAAGAAAGGTACTGTTTGAATTGCTTATGAGAAATTGTTTTTATAATGTAAGTACATGAGTTTTTTACCGTCTTCAAAAAAAGGAGGTGGTTCTCAATCCGACGGTATTTTTTTTTGTATGTACGTTACACCAATTTTGATGATTTTTTTTTGTTGGAAAGAGGGTACCTCAGTATGCGTTTTTTAAGATTATATTATTTGATTATTTTTTTAAATTTCATTTTTTTAATATATAATATAACTTGAAGTAAAAATGCGAAAATTGTATACTTTGCAATTAATATTAAATTTTTATGCCAATTACTGGGGCAACACGTTGACTATATGAGTAAATCTTAAATATGTAAACTGTATTTACCGTGATGTAAGAATACAAATAAATATTTCTCTATCTCTATCTATCAATCTCTTTAGGTTTAAATAAATATATTTTGCCTATTCCGATCAAAGACAATAGAATCAAGAAAAGCTCAGCTTTACTATCGAAACAAAGCTACGTTTTAAAGGAAGCAAATTTACGATTGTCTATATTTCCTTTGTTTTGTCTCAAGTTTTTCGATCACGTCGTAGTGTCACATAAGTGAATTTGAAATTTATTTCCCATGTCGCTTGAAACCGGAGCAGCGTAAAATCGTAAAATCCTATCCCGTTGTCGTAAAATGTTATCCCTTGCCTAGGGGTTAAAACGAGGCCCACAAAGCCAGATTTTAAGCCCCAAGGAGATATCGCAATCATGTATGCTGTACGGGAAATAAAGGGTACAAATCTTCTTAGGCGACCGGAATGAAAACATTAGATTACAAGCCAAAACTAAGAAGCAATTTCAATAACAAAAACAATCGGACAAGGGCGCGTCTTACACCATCTGATAATATTACCTATGTTTCGTTACAGCTTTCAGCTTTTATATGTAACCATAGTGAAAAAATAGGGTGGTTTGCATCAATATTCGACATAACTGGTTGAAGACTGTACCACCTCAGTCAACCGTGACCATGGGACCTGTAAAGGGCCCGAAACGTCGGTTTGTTTGAAAAAACAAGTATACGCGATTTAAATCCGGAAAAATAGTTTCATTTCCTATGTTTATTAAACGTCTATGAAATAAAATGAAACAAAAATAAAATTACACTTAGGCTAATAATAACACACGACGCCGCTGCCGCAGGCAGTCGTAGTTGCTTTTGCATTTGTATACGCACTTTCATACACGCACTGTGGCGGCGGCTGCGGCGGCGGCGATACTTGATATCGCGATGGCATCGTAGGCCATTTTCTACTAATGTACGATTTTAGATTAGTTACGAAGCATGGACTATAGTCGCGTCACTAGTGCTGCGGTAACGCCGCAACTCCTGCGGCGCCGTAGCTGCAAATAACGCCACCGCCGCCGCGCCACCTGTAGTCAGCCTTCCAGACTACTTGAGAAATGTCTATCCACCGCTATAGAGACAAACCAATTCCACTATTAGGTGGTAAATAGGCGGAGGGCTTTAAAATACAAAATATCAAATTTTTTATGTACCCTACACCCTTTGCTCCTACTATATATTATGTATTATAAGTGTTATCTACAAAGAAAATGTACACATATTTAGCGAAACAATATGGTAAGATGTAACGAGCTGGTGTTCGAAACTCGACATGGGTGCTACCTACTCCTACTTCTGCTACCGGTGCTCCTCCAGGTATCTCAGTATCCTCCTGGATTTGCTGAAGACTTTGAGTAGCGACCTCGGCTCTCCTAGATACGTACTGCGCCCAACAGTTGGCCACGTTCACAGAACAATAAATACAAAAGAAGTGTTTAGTGGGCATGGAACCAAAATCTCGAAAATCGGAGAAAAAAGCCTTATTTTGCTGCTTAGGAGTTCAAACATCGCGCACCTGTAATAATAATCCGTAGTGCTGTTTCATATCATCGTTAAGTCTTATTTAAATGTCATTTAAATAATTTTTTATTTTTCTGTTTACCGTAATATTTTTTTGCTACAAGAAACGAAAGTAAACATTATACCTCTGCAATATGGTTGCTTCTTTTTGAAGAACTAAGTAAGCATCTCGAATTCGTCGTTGTTCAACTATTGACCGCTAGATGACAGCACATTGCTTGAAATTGCAATATAAAATCAAAATGTCGTAACTTGCAATAATACGTATTGAACAAATAGATACATTGTTCTTCAGTAGCACTAGAGCTCCTTGTAAAAGAGATTACCGATTTCTGCCGCCAAGCAATAATGTGAGCATACTGTGTTCTATTTTTAAAGGGTAAGTAAAGGCGCTGGTGATATTTTAAGCACATGGGACTGGTCAATTTGTCTCAGGGTAACGGGCGTATTGGCAGTGGCCCTCATTTCAGGCACTGCACGATTTGTTAGTTCCGCTATTTTGTTTCATGAAAAAAGATATATCCTGATATTCTTTAGATTTATTGCAACGATAGCTTGAAAGTACAGAGAACCCTTAAACGTGATTTAGACAAATATCGCGAGACTAAAGCGTTAAGTTACAAGGGTCGCCCATGACATATTTTATTGCATTCTGAAAGAATATCAAACGACATCCGGCTCAATTTCATTTTGTAGTGTTGGGTCTTTCATTTTTGATTTTGGGTCAACAATATCCGTCATTCTAATTTCGGGCCAGTTGTTGCATAAACGAATGAGCAAAAGAGTTGTGACAGACGGACAGACAGACAATACAAAAATATAAGGAATCCTTGTTACACTACAAACCATTTTATGGTTTCTAACTTCTATACAATGTAGGATAAGAAAACTCAAAGCTGGAACTAAAACAATGTACACCTTGGACAATAGTATTTCATATAATCGTTGCATGGTGTGCATGAGTACCGTGTTTATTAAATGGGAAGTTATAATTGACAGATCAAAATACATGAGTGGAAAAAAATATTTTTAACTATATCACAAAGGCGTTCTTTTTAGTTCAGTACAAAATTATATTGTCTAAGGTACTTGCTACCGAACTGATAGAATATAACTTCAGAATGTTGCTAATTAAAAGACTAAACCAGTCACTGTGTTCCTGAACATAATAACTAATAAATAATAAACTAAATATAGCGACATATTTAAGGAATTATTCAAATTCAGGTTATTTTATTAAAATAATATCTCAAAATGTTATATAACCAGTACAAAAGCGTAACCATTTGACAAAAAAAGAAATAAAGAAATACCTATAAACAATATAAAATATCAATATGACGATACGCAAACTGCCTCATGATTGGATAAAATATAAGCGGTACTTGGCCAATCACGAACAACCCTTTCTATCTTTTTAGTTTTTTGTTTAATAGCGTTTGTTTGTCTTTCAACTGATTTTGTTGTCATGATTGTTGACATAATATATATTAAATATTGGTTGTGTTCCATTATTTTGATTTACTCGCATAAAGAGTATTAATAATAATAATAATAAAATTCATTTATTCAGACAACTAGATCCACATTTTGTTAGTATTTTACTTATGACTACGATATAATCATTACTTAATTAGGTCTTAATTTCTCATATCTATTCCTTAGGCACGATACTCGACTTTGAGAGCTTTCATTATACAACAATTATATGAAATAGTAATAATGCTAAAAGATAAATATATCGTTATTTTATCCGCTCACGCGATGCGCTCATCCTACCGCAAAATGGCGGCTATTTGGTTTCGCAAATTAGAAAAGGATTCAGTTTAAATACAAGTTTAAAAAAATAAAAATTATTATTCCGCTTTGCTAAATAAATACCCTCCGTACTACAACAAAAACATCTCAAATAAAATGCAGTAATACACCGCAAATCCTGCACTTAAAAAGCACTAATGAAATTTTTGGTGTACTTGGATAAATATGATAATATTCCGTTTGAGTGGTTCTAACGTTTACCATGAAATTACTCCTTAAAGTATAGTTTATAAACATTTATATTCAGGGTAAACTTAAAAAAACGCTACTTACGGTATGTTTTCAATAAATAAACACCGAAATCACCAGCCCAAACAATAACACACACGATTGTCGTGATGTATTTTTGAAGTTGTTTATTTTTTTTTAAATGACAGACCCAGGCATTAAAGACTTTATGGTTTGCTAGAGTAGTTACCGAAATAGCAATTAATATTACTTCTTTTACCTGTTATAACTTCGATATCCGATAAATCGGTATAAAATCATCACCGGCACCTCTAGGTGTGGTATGCGTCTACGGCTGTATGTATCGCGTGAGCGGTTATATGAAATAGTAATAATACTAAAAGATAAATATATCGTTATTTTATTAACCGACTTCAAAAAAAGAAGGAGGTTCTCAATTCGACTGTATGTTTTTTTTGTATGTATGTTACGCTATAATAATAATTAAATTCCTTTATTCAGGCAACATAGACCCATGGTGTTAGTTACAGTTTCACTTATAGACTAATGTTAGTATGTGTAGTTAACAAACAATTAAATTAAACTTACTGAAATACATAATAAAATTTTAAATTAAAGAACACAAATTAAATATCAATAATTAATAAGCAAAAATTAAAAATTTAAAATCAAAAATTAAAATAATAAATTTAAAATCAAAAATTTAAAGTCAAAAGTTTAAAATCAAAAATGTAAAATCGCAATACAAAAACTTAAAAATTAAAATTTCATAATTAAAAATATTATAAATATTAAAAAATAACGGGCGCTACACTGGCATGCAGCTGCAACCACCTACACATTATGGGTGAGTCCCAACGCTTGGACAGCGCGCCCAGAATTCCGTTGGTGCTGGTCCGAAGGCGAGAAAGTAATGAAGCGCTCCGTTTGCGTATTACAGCATAAAAGTCATCCACGCGTGCTTCTGCAAACATGGTGGAGGCGCTACAATACCTCGGCATCTTCAACAGAATTCTGAGCGCATCGTTGTACTGTACGCGCAGTGCATTGAACGCCCGCCGCGTAAAGTTGGTCCATAGGCTGCACGTGTAAAAGCTCTGACAATATGCCCTAAAGAGCGTCAGCTTTACTTGTTTTGTACAGCGTGCAAACCTACGTGCCAACATGTTGCAGCGGACGGACAGCGCCCTACGCTCCCTATCGATGTCCTCACAATCACACAAATCGTCGGTGACCCAGTGGCCCAGATACTTGAATTTATGTACCATGTTCAAAGCAGCTCCACCAAGAGTAATGGGCATGGGAGAGTAGCATTTGGTACCAGCCTTAAACACCATACACTCACTCTTTTTGGAGTTGTATCCGAGCCCATGGGCCTCCACATACGACTCACAAATGTGCAGTAGCTTCCTCAGACCACCCACCGACGGACTCAGCAGCACCATGTCGTCAGCATAACTGATGTTATTTATGCATACTCCGTCTATAGAGCATCCCACATTGGCGCCGCTGAGCCCAACGATAAGTTGGTTCACGTATAGATTGAAGAGACGGGGCGAAGTCAGCCCCCCCTGCCTCACCCCACACTCCAACCCATACGCATCTGAGGACTCTCCTGCCCACCTCACACTATTCTGCTGGTGATTGTACCAATACTTAAAAACTGTCACAATCTCATGGGGTAGTTTAGTTTCAGTTTCCAGTTTCTGCCACAGTTTGTCATAAGAAACCAGGTCGAAGGCTCTGGACATGTCCAGAAAACAAGCATAAACTGGTGTTTTCCTAGCAGTGTAGTACTGAACAGTCTGCTTGAGACAGAGGATGGCACTCTCAGTAGACAGACCCGGCCTGAAACCGAACTGAGCGTCGTGCAGGTGGAGGTGCTTATCCAACTGTTTGTCAAGCAAACTATCCAGCACCTTAGCTATAGTGGTAGCTAGTGAAATCGGCCTGTAATTAGACAAATCTGCAGCATCACCCGTCTTGTTTTTTATTATTGGTACTACCACCGTGTACATTAGATCGTCGGGCAAATAACCATGACATACACATAAGTTGAAGAAGATCGAGAGGACCCTTGGTAGGTGTTGGCCAGCGTACTTTAAGTGCTCGATGCTGAGGTCATCGTGACCCGGCGACTTCCCTCTAACCATCCCTCTTATAACAGTAGCTATATCTTCAGCCAAAAAGCGTACACTAATGTCCTTGGGGTTACCCCCAGCATCGACCACCTGCGGCACCCGCCCGAGCGGCGACTCCACTCTGAAATGGGACTGGAACGCGGCAGCTATGTCCCGTGGCTCGTGCACGCCACCCACACTCACAGGCAGACTCGACCTTGGATTCAAGTTATTTGTTGTTTTCCAAAACCGTCCAAAATTTTTCTTTTTATGATGTTCTGCCAGAATATCCATTTTTATTTGTGTTACATTATTTTGACAAAATTTTAATTTGGCCTTAAAATGTTTTCTAGAGTCGCGCATGTTATTGTAGACCTCCCCACACTTAGGTTTCCCATACAACACCCAAGCTTGAAAACAAAGTCGAGCCCAACCGTGAGCGGCACTGACGTGTCGATTCCACCCTGGCACACGTCTATGGTTATTCCGCCCGGGTTCCCTGTAGGTACACTCAGCCGCAGCTCTTAGCACCCCCACAATATCACAATACATTTTATTTAACAATAACTTATGACTAGAATCATTACACAATTTGTCACCACATTCAGTAAACTCCAATGGAAAATCGAGTAGTTTTAGTCGTGTGTCACAATAATTATGATATCTATCCCTCTGTCCGTCGTCCCTTTCTCCCCACCTTATCTTATTACAAGAAGTGACAGCCTTAGTATATTTAGGCAAAATAATATTCAAGTTGCAGTGTATGAGCAACGGGAAATGATCAGAACAATAGGTATCATACAGCACTTCCACACCGACCATAGTGCGGCGAGCCGCACTAGTAACCACGCAGTGGTCGAGCCACCTGTGTGTTCCATGCGCATCACTCACATACGTAAAAGTGTCACTAGCTAAAGTTTCCATGTCTAAACATGACCAAGACTGTTCCTCGCAGAAAGTTAGTAACTCGTTGCCAAACAACTCACCAGGATGCGCGTTAAAGTCCCCAAGAATGTAGACCGATTCTACACAGTTGCTCTCGATTATTGCGTGTATTTCACTAAGGCACCGAGTGAACTCTGTTAAATTAGCCTCGTTATCACACGGCATATACACTGATAGCACTATTATCGATTGGTCATGAAGCTTTATTTTAATTGCGTTGAGACGCACACTATTACAATTAATCACTGTTACTGAAGGAAACGCGGCTTTTCGCCACAGCAAAGCAACACCTCCGTACGGCCTACCTCTTAGGACACCATCAGTTAGATCGACGGCAGAGTTACCGGTATAAGAAAAATCGCCGTCAATGCTGCCCAGGTACTGTATGTCGTGTCGAAGAAGCCAAGTCTCTTGAAGCGCCACTATGTCCGCCAAGCTACATAGTCTCCTTATATCATCGACAGAGCGAACCACGTTCTTGCAGTTGTAACTAATCATTTTAATATTTTTATGGTCCATTTGATGATTTTCGATCTCCATTCTCACGATAACTTCGTCTCAAAGGAGCTCGAAATTCCACAAAACGACGATATAAAATGCCGTCTGGCCAGAAGTTGTCATTTAAAAGCACCTCAAGCTTACTTTTAGGTACGTAGACTTTATAAGCATCGTATTCCTTTGCTATTTTCATATTTATTTTTTCCAATTGCAAATCTAGGTTGGTACTCGATTTTATGTAGCTCTTTATGTCACACGCTGACGCCTCCTTAGAGATATTATAAATAAAAATCGGTACGCTACTATCAGCCGCTCTAAACCTAGAATCAGCATCAACGATTGCTTTCCCAGATTTTCCTACAAAGCGATTCCTCAATCTCTTTTTCTGAACGAGCGTCCATTCCTCGTCTTGTATACGAGGTTTCCAAACTCCATTTTGCGCAACGTCCAAGTAGCTTTTCTGATCGGTTGCACATTGTTGCGAGCACACCTGACGAGCAGTGTATCTCACACTGGCGATTGGTACAGTGGCCTCCGTCGCCGTACGCGCAGGGACGGCGTGACTCAGTGCAGACGGCGGCGGCGGCGGGCCAGCAGGGGGCGGGGTGACGGACATCGAACGCTCAGCTGAGCATTTTTTACTAGGCGGTAGGTTTGCACTCGGGGATATCTGCGGTGATTTTTGTGTTTTATCACCCTCCTGCGCAGAAACAATTCGATGCTCTTGTAATGCAGATTTTATTGCCGAGTTATTAACTTCACAGCCCGTCGCAAGCCCCATGGGCCCACTATCGCACTCGAAACTCGACCAAAGACAGGCACCTCTCTTATTGTTGACACTACGGGACAATGGAAAGTTGTTGACGATCGATGCATTCTTAAGTGCCTCAAGCTCCGTCCGTAACTTCTGTAGTTCTACCACTGTGGCATATTCCTCACCAATTCGGTCTATGTCATTCCTCATCCTCACAATATCCTTAAGAAGGCGGGTCACATCTACATGATCGAAATGAACCGGGGGTAATTTTTGAAGGTCTCTCGCCACAAAAATGGGGATTTCCTCGGGATCCGTCTCCTTCAGGAGGCAGACAATGTCACCAACATTACGTAGCGTTTTTCCTTGCCGCTTTCTTAATTTCTTACATTGTTTTGCCGGTATGCAAGAAAACAGCAAATCTTTTGCGTTAACAATTTCTTCTTCGGAGAAAGCAGTGGTGCATATTCTGGTAATACTCTCCTCATCCATGACATCCATTTTGTTACAAATAAATGCCAACACCTCATTAATTACAATTTTACAATGTATACACTGTACTACGTTACAAGCCATTGTTTAAAATAACGGCTACTTCGCGCCCGCACAATAGCGACACAAACACGTCACGATCGATCGCTGGCGCGCGCGGAACTGACGCTATAATGGCGCTATAACACCGGTATTTGTGAACCGATTTTGATGATTCTTTTTTTGTTGGAAAGAAGGTACCTCCATAGTGGCCCCATTTAATTTTGAAGAAAACCATCCACCCCTAAGGGTGGCTGTTCACGCATGAAGATTCATTTTTATAAATAGCGCTTAATTTTATTATAACGAGCAATTATTTTAATGGTTGACTTTGATATTCTCCAATTCAAGGCGTTTTTCTCTCTTAATATACTTTGAGTAGTGAGAACCGATCTCCTGTGTCAAGTTCCGTATAATGGCGAACTAGGAGATGAATCCGGGTTTACGCACTTTCCGTTAACCGATTTCAATAAAACTTGGCGAATAGATGTAATTCCAGATACTTTTGAGGTCGGGTTTGTTAGTACTCTGTAGTGAGATTATAGGTAACAAATTAAACTAGAATCATCGCATTGATTATACTTTATTACTCATTCGTAACGCAAATTCCCTCGAGAAGAATGAGCAAGAGATTCAATCAATCGCTCTTTATAAATGAACATTTGTATACATTTATCTTTTACAATTTAATTTAAAAATAATAATAAGAATAAGAAAACTTTACTTAAACCGCCAAGCAGTAATGTCAGCATTACTGTGTTCCGGGTTTGAAGGTGCTGTTGAAATTACAGGCACATGGGACTTGTCAACTCATGTCTCAAGACGAACGAGCGCAGTGGTAGTGCCACTCAGATCTTTGCAAAGCTCCGAATGGCACTGTAACTGTTATGGACAGGCGTGTAGCTTAATATCAGGCGCACGACTTGTTCATTCCGTCACCCATTTTACGCAAAACCTGTATAACAACCTTTAGACATTATTAAATGTTTTGTTTCACTATTTATTTAATCATCAAAAGACGAACAATCGGAAATTTTGAAAATCAATCGGAATCTTATTATATTAAAAGCCGGACAGTCACCATGACGAACTGCCACGCAAAGGACCTAGGTTCGATTCCCGGGCCGGGAGAAATATTTGTACGGCCTACATTCATGTCTCTCGTGAGTTTGGGTGTAATTTGTGGTTTCTCCAGTGCTACGTTGAGTGTGTGCGTTATTATTATGATTATACATTACCCCTTACATGATTTTGTGTGTTTTTGAAGACGACTCGTCAAGCATAGTCAGTTTATTTTTATTCCCATTCTGCTAATGTTAAGTCTGTCACTATTTTCCTTAAAATATCTAATCTTCTTAACATAAATTTCAGACGCTAGTATAAAAATGCTAATTTCTTTAAACTTTTCTGTCAACCCTAGGGACCAAGATTATTAAACGCACGTTTTCGCAGGACAAAGATTCTATTAATATCGGCGGCATTGCCCCAAAAGCAAAAGGGGGTCTTTTAAATTTTTATTGAATTGATATTCAATTATTTTTTATTTTTTTATTTAAGAATTTTTTCTGAAGGTTCCATCTTTGTATTAATAAATATAACAAACTAGTAGAGTAATTTCACAAAAATAATTGAATATCAATTCAATAAAAATTTAAAATACAGCGAATAGCGACATCTCTCGCCAGGACTGGTAACTGTAAAGGTACTAACTGGGTGATAAATCATTCATAGATTTCTCATAGATAGCGCTACGACAAAAAAGTTGTTGAAGAAACAAATACAAAGACACGACGCAAGCACATAGAAAAATTCGTGAGGTCTGCTGGTTCGTTTTGTGGCTTAGTTGGTATAGCGTCTGGCACGGTATGCTAGAAGACGTCGGTTCGAATCCGGCCGGATCGAAGGAATTTTTTCTGAGTGTTCGATCTTTGTATTAATAATTATAACAAAATGAGGTATGTCATTAAACTATGAAAGTAGCTATAGTGAACTAATCTGATTGTTTCTACGTCTGAAAGTTTTTGTATTTTAGCTGTTTGGATAACTTAGTTATTTGCAAACCCCACTGCAATATAGCGGTCTAAAGTTATACCTAGAATATAACTGTACCTATTAGGTTCAACGTTTTGTTCCTAACTATGATGTTTGTAACCGTCAATGTATTTTAAGGATGGAACACCTAATACACTAGCTTGTGGTTTACTTGGTTTGGATGCTGTTCTTTTGCTTGCGTCATAGTATGTTCCGTGTAACGGATTTTAAAATTGCATCAAAAGAGATCTCAGAAAAATGAATAAATAACGCTCACATGCACACACTCATAGCCCCGCGCTAGGGAAAGCCTGTATCGCGTGTGCCATGGACACACATAGACAGCCAAAAATAAAACCCAAACTTACGAGAGAAATAAATGTAGGCCATACAAATATTTCTCTCGGCCCGGGACTCGAACCCGGGACCTCCGCGTGGCAGTCCAGTGTGGTAATCGTTCGGCCGCGGAGGCAGTTATAATAGGCAGATTAAAGTTTTTTACGGTAGGTCACCATTAAAACAAATTTGATTTATTAATTTGTAATCAAAAAGAGGGAAGTTTCAAAATTTTCTGACTTATCATAACGTTGGAAGTTCGCTTAATTAGAGAAATTAAAAGGCTATGATAAGAGCTCATTAATTTTTCGCCGAAGTTTTGCCTTAAATTTGCCATTTTCTGGAAGTTGAATGGGTTTTATAGATAGGTACGTTATTATATTCGTAGTCTACTCTTGTATATACTCCTGCATGCATAATGTATAATACTTCTGCACACTGCGCCCTTAATGGCAGAGGATTGTGAAGAGTAAAGTCCACGAGGTTGAAGAGCAGTGTAAAGCTGAACACGATGCTAAACGCGACGAGATAAAGGCCCGTCCACCCTCCGCCATTATCTATAGTTAGATTGGCGATATACTCACATGCCCTCAATCTGCACGCCCGAGTTCGCCAGAAATTGGCTGTCATCTTCGAGCGCAACAGCGCCGACCTAACTAGGAGTCAAAATGGTCATCATGACAGAGCACGGTCGGATAGATAGATACTCCTGTGCTGTTGCCACCCGTTTGGGGTTTTGGTACTTGGTACTTGGTACTTGGTACGGGCTGGTGTCCGCAACTCGACATCGAGTCGCCTATTTTGCATATGGTGAGTGCAGGATCCTACTCTTGCCACCCAAGCTCCTCCAGGAATCTCAGCAAGCTGCTCGGGAGCGACCTCGGCACTCCAAAGTAAGTTTACCCATTTGACAATTATGGAAAGCTTTCACAGAAATGCTAAACATAGAGATGACCTATAACAACGCTTGTGTTATAGGTTAAATAAATTTATTTCATATAAATCCGTAATAAAGTAAGGGTCGGCTCATTGTTAACCGGACTGAACTGAATCCGTAGCACAGTTTGCAGAGCGGTACCCACGTTGAGGCAACAGGCGCTGGTTCGAGTTTGAGTTTCTTTGTGTTTATTCGATCTTTGAATCAGTAACATAAAAAACTTCTTCCTACTCTTATTAAAATCTTTTTCTAAATCTGCGGTAATGAACATCGAAAATCCACTAATTAACAAACCAGTAATCGATACACCAATAATGAACACTCAATAATCGACCATGTCAATAAAAAACGTATTATTGTCATAGAAAATTTTTGTCCTCAATTTTATTAGTAATTAATTTAAAAAATATATCGAACACTAATGTTTGTCGATCACTGGAACCACCACCTTACAATCACCAGTTTTTTTTTTTGTAAAAGCTTTTCCCAGTTCGTCTTTACCACTAAAGTCATTCGATAAAATATTTAGTGTTGTGTTTAGCGTTAAATTCTTTAGAGTAATGGTTATTTTATACGATCCTAAAAGGACTAATATTTTACTATCATTAAAAAGCAATTTACCCAATTAAGGGTTATAAATATATTTCTAGCCTTTGTCAAACCTCTCTTAACGATCACGAATCAATTATTATTCTATTATTGTACATTTATAATTACAATAACAACGCATAGCAGCATGTAAACGTAGCAGATAAAGCGAAGTAGTAACTTCTTGTAGGTAGCACTTAGAAATTTAGAGGTTGCAAAGGCTGGGCAATTAAAAAAAATAGGGTTGGGTAACTGGTTGAAAATTTTGAATACTGAAAATTTGACATGAGAAATGTATTAGAAAATTAAAATAAAGAAATATTACGAAAAATATTTTTGTTCTGCATTTTTTAAATATAGAATTTCTCCATAACTCAACACTTACTAGGTGCAATAAAAAAATATATTCCATTTTTTTTTTATAACACCAAGGGATGGGACGAACAATGGCAGTTGCAGTATTCAGAGCTTCAAATCGCAAAGTTATGAACGGCACTGCCACTGCGCCCTGAGACTTAAGTTGACAAGCCCGTAATTTCACCAGCAATAATAATAGATGATAAATAGAGAACTTTAGGAATATATATAGGTCAATGACATAAAAATTACAACGTTGCCATGAACATTTTTATGGCAGTTTCATAGTTGCTAAGCAGAGCGGCTGTGATAGTTCCATCGGAGGGGTTGCGCTCAACGCGGGGCCGGGGGCGTGGGGTGTGAGACACGTCCGGGGAATCACTTCGCAATATGACAACGTGATAACGACTAGCGGCAATGTGTACAGTGTGTGAAAACGCCGCACTATCGACATCGAAGCATCTAGGCTAATGGTTGTTTCTATATCTAAAATATACTTTTTGACTACCTATGTGGTTTAGCCATTAGTGCGCGATAGATCATCTTCATAACATGCTCCATTTAACTGCCTCCATGGCCGAACGGTTACCACGCTGGTTTGCCACGCAGGGGTACCTGGTTCGATTCACGGAGAGGTCGAAATATTTGTATGGCCTATGTTTATTTCTCTCGTGAGGTTGGGTGTAATTTGTGGTTTTCCTATGTCCATGTCACCCGCGACTCAGGGTTACCGTCCCGAGTGTGTGTTAAAAAAAAAATAAATGAAATTGTTTACCAAGTTAATAGACAAAATCTTTAACGTTTCATGACATGGGTTTGATTCACGGTAGAAACAATTTGTGAAACCAACTTTTCTAAATTGTTTCTGATCGGGGTGCTATTACCCCGAAGTTAATTTCGCTGTTTTAGCACCTTTTATTACAGGGAATGTACTAGTTTGTTTATTTTACTATTGTAGTTAACTGTCTTTAGTTCGGAGTTTTATTTTGACTCATTTTCTCTGTTTATGCTAATTAAGCCTTGACTGAATTTCTTGTAAAGAAAGTGTAGTTATATTTAAACAGACTGGTCATACTCTCGTGCTTCTAAACTAAAAGATGTTGGTAACGAGATTTTAAGACGCAATTATGTAATGATTGCACACAATACTTTTCCTTAAATTAAAATAATGAAACACATCTAGTAAATAACCAGTAACAGGGAGGAAATAAGGGCCATCTATCCCTGGCAATTTATCAGGCAAATGGGCATAATATCACTTTTAAATATCAACTCACGTTTGCACTGAAATCACAAATTAGAAAACTGAAACAGTACAGCGTCAACAACTGACCTGTGTATTCCAAAAATATACTGTATTTATTGTAATAAAGAGAATAATCTCTAATAATGGGGGCCGTTCCATTCGGTGGTCTGGGTAAAACAGCAAAACTTCTAATTACAATAAAAACGGAATCACATTTGATCGGTAAATAAATATGTAATTTTTCAAGTTTCGTCTATTATAGCTAAGCTCAGGTTAAACTGGTCGATTTGAAGTGAAACATTTGACGACACCCGTCGATTGTTTCGAATTCGGGCTGACCAATCGGCGGGCAGATGTCACAGTAATGATTTGGCGGAAGTTTTCAAACAAATTAAATGACGTCTCTATTTCTGGTTATAATAATATACTGGGTGACGAAACACAACCAATATTTAAAGATATTTTATTCATATTGTTTTTAAATAGCTCTTTTTTGTCAAATGGTCACACCTATTAGAATAATTTGAATTTTAACAATTTCTCAAATATAGTGATGTTAGTCTGTTCAGAAACACAATGACGCGTTTAAGGAGACTCTTTTAAATTGCGAAAAGAGGACGTTCTTTTTTTGAATGATTTTTTAGTTCAGTAGAGAATACCATAGACATTAAAATTTTGGTTCAGACCTAAAAAGATGGTTGGATATGGTTTATCAAATTGTAATTGATAGAATAACGTACAGGAGTAGCAGTAGAGGTCCTCGTGAAATAGAAAGTCCAGGGAAGTACTGCCACCTTACCTATTTCAGCCGCCAAGCAGTAATGTCAGTATTACTACGTTCCAGTTTGGAAGGGTAAGGGTGCTGGTGAAATTACATGCATGGGACTAGTCAACTTGGATGACGGAGGCAGTGGCAGTGCCTATAAGATCTTTGTGATTTAAAGCTCTGAGTGACACTGCAACTCTTATGGATAGGCATGTCGCTAACCACCAGGTGCACTACTTGTTCGTCCCGTCACTTATATATGGAATATTATAAAAAAAGCAAAAAAAAAAAAATTAAGTCATATTGTAGTTTAGCCAATACTCAAACATTGTAGTACTTGTGTACCTATAACATTACTTATTCCAAAAGATGCAAAGAAATCGTCATTTGAGTGAAGACATCTTAATACTCATCTATCTGTTGGACTAGTTTATTATTCCTTTAATCTAACACTACTTTTGCGAAGAAAAATTACGGCAAAAAGCCCCACCTACTTACAATGGAGACATAGACAAATTATGGGTTAATTCTCTGCTTTGTGTTGTACGGTTCACGAATTGAGGACCGTATTTGAGAGACGGGCAAGTGGAGGAAAAACCGTTTTAACTATTTGTATGAAAATGTTTCTCTTTTAACATACCATACTATAATAGTAGCTATATATTTTTCTTGTCGTTTTATCACTATACTTTTAAAAAAAACTAAAACCAATATTTTACCATCGTTGATTCGTACATTATTTTTTTATTTATTTATTACCTGTGTGTCGAGAACTCAGAACCCACAACTGACCATCACCAGGTCTCAGAAGGGTGAGGCACCTCAGAGGGGGACAGGCTTAACCCTCAAACAAACGTTGCCGATAACGCGCACTCGCACTCTGAGAAAATCCTAACACTTATCCAGTGGAGCTTAACGGAATCAATCACATTTCTTCGCTCATGCTGGCTTCCCACTAAGCGAGCTCCACTGGCGCGTCCGGGTGGACTCGGGCCGCGCGTGTCATGGCGCTTATTCTGATGTGTCGAGAGCTCTAATCTGGTTTAAGTTGCAAGAAGATTGAGAAAAAGAGACGTCGGTGGGTGTTACCATTCAACTAGATAAGTTCTTAAGATTTTGTTGAATTAAATATACTAAGTAGTTTGCTTTCACGATTCATACTAGTCATTCAAATTAACTCTGTCAAACAATAATCGCCAAACGCACGTGCTCTCGAGCCGTGTCTTTGAAGTAACCAAGACGCGGTGAATACAAACAGGCCGCCACGGGTGGGCACGGGTGCACTCGGGCAGCTCGCGAAACCACCGGCAGTGGGAAGCCTCCTTCAGATGCATCAAGCACAATAATTACAGCAAGCAACAATTTCAAATAATTAATTTAATCATGTTGTGATTGATTAAATTAAAAAGCAATTTTTCTGTCATCAAATTTTTCAGATGTAATAATTTTTTCATAATTAAATTTTATGAAAACACGAATTAAGTTCTTATCTTCAATTCTGATTATAAGTCAACGTGCAATGCGTAGCTTAACGGAGAAGAAGATAAATTCTAAACGGTTCAAAAAACAATGAATTTTCGTAACAATGCCTTTGTCAGATGTGAGCAAGGGTTTCCCCCATTTCCAGAACATGCTAAAGTTCCACCCGTACATGTCCCGCGGGCATTTTATGTAAAATAAAATAAATTGTAACTCAAAGCTTGCTCCTTTATTTATGCCATGTCGCCAGCGAGTTGATTCATCATTTTCGTGCGATAAAACCACGTTATTTTTCGCGTTATAATTCAAACGAGAATGACTAATGATGTGTTAGAGAACAACAATAGAGGTTTTTTTGTGATTATAGTGCCATGGGTTTTAGGGTGAATCTATAGTTGATACATAATTATGCCAGGTAATTGCGACCTCGGTGGCTGAATGGTTTGCACTCCGGAGGTTCTGGGTTCGATTCCCGGTGGAACCAATTTGGAAAATAAACTTTTCTGAATTGGTTCTTGTCTGTAAATAGCGTACCGGAAGACGCAGCGTGGGCAGACCACCCGCAAAGTGGACTGATGATCAGGTGAAGGCTGCATTCGCTGGATGCAAACAGCGCAGGACAGGTCGTTGTGGCATTCTTTTGGGCAGGTCTATGTTCAGCAGTGGACGTTATTTGTCTGAAATGATGATCATGGTACTCATAGTACAGGGAATTCCCTAGTTTGAGACCAGGTGTGGTTATCTGGTACAATATTATCGCACGTGGAAGTCAATACTGTCACTAAACGAAAGAGTCGACTTATGGGAACTGGTCATTAAAGTTTCTGTTATTGAGTCTAAATTTGAATAAGCGACAGTTTCGTTTAGTGACAGTGTCGTTTACAAGGTGCGTTATTATTATTATATTATGTGGTCTGTGATATTTACTGTAGAAGCTTGTGAAACCGTCTCGCGGTTTCTATGCGAGAAACGAGAAACCGTGTAGGTTCGAATATCAACGTCAAACACTGAATCATTGAATCGAGCATTATGTACCTTGAGCCGATGAAGCCAGGTTCTACAGGATTACTCAAAACCGAGAAAATAATGTTTAAAGAAATTTAATGAAAAAATATCTGCTGTTTCCAAACGAAAAAATGTAGACACTTTCTGCAAACTCAGTAAGACAAAACTATATTATATGCAAAATATATAATTTAAAATATTTTATTATTTATGCTTCATTATTTCATTATTACACTTTTTCCTTCTCAATTTAGTAAAAAAAATGTTCGTAAAATACTTAATACTGGGTAAGATAGGCGCTAGTAACAACTTGGCATAATTACAACACTACCTATTGTTAACGTTAGTATAATAATAAGACGAAAGGGCAGCACGTAGTTGTAATGTCTTTTCAATGTGTCGTAGCTTGACATTTTAAATTTTTTTATTCCATAAATGAAAGGTGATATTTTCACTTTATTTTTAACCGACTTCAAAAAAGGAGGAGGTTCTCAATCCGACTGTATGTTCTTTTTTTTCTTTTTTTTTTGTATGTATACGATACGATAACTCCGGTATTTGTGAACCGATTTTCATGATTCTTTTTTTGTTGGAAAGGGGGTACTTCCATAGTGGTCCCATTTCATTTTGAACAATAACATCCACCTCGAAGGGTCCCTGTTCACGCATGAAGATTCATTTTCATAAATAGCGCCTAACATTAATTTAGGAGCAATTACTTTAATGGTTGATTTTGCTATTTCTCCAATTCAAGGCGTTTTACTCTCAATATACTTTCAGTAGTGAGAACCGATTATTATTATCTCCAGTGTCAAGTCCTGTATAGTGGCGAACTAGGGGATGTTTCAATAAAACTTAGCAAACAGACGTAATTCCACGTACTTTTGAGGTCGGTTTTTTTAGTACTCTGTACTGAGATTATAAATTTATGAGAGCATTGTCAACTGTCATCTGAGACAGCTTTAACTGAGGAAGATGTAAAAACTTAAATCAAAAGTCTCTTCGATTCTCCCTCTGAGTCACCCAACAAAATTCTAACACACCGTCCAGAACCTTTTACGAAGCTAGAAAACGGACACTGGCAGAATTGAGGCTATGTAGTCTCACAAGCCATTCATTAAGAAAAAAAAAACATAAATGTAACTTGAGTCTTTTCATTTACTTATGTGATTGAAATGTGTAGTTGAAACAAAATATGTATTCATACAATTACGCATGTTTACCAATTTGTTTCGCAAATGCGTCCATTTAATATAATTTGACCACAAAAGTGTAGTTCTTACGCCGTTTTCTCTTACGGTAACTTCGTACCTAATCCACCTAGGAAAACAAAATTAAATTGTGGCAGATTTGTCTTATTTTGCTGATTACCACATGCTGTAATTTTGATTGAAGCCTAGGCGAGGATATTTTAGTCTTACTTTCAGATGGTCGAAACTTACTTACTTTATGTGGTCTGTGGTCGAAACTGATCATAGTACTTATATCCGCTAGGGGGTGCCTTCGTGAATGACATATTTGACATAGCAAACACCGCAAAATTTAAATGTGGAACTCACACGGATATTAAAATCGCAAAGCAATTTGTACAACATGACGTGTCGCCATAAATAAATCGTATAAATATTACAGATTATTTGAAAGTCAACGTAGTATAAAAATGTGTTGATTCAATATTACATACCGGACTCGCACTTAAGTAGAGGTTCGGCCTCCTTCCTGATGCACCCTTTCGCTTCCTCCACTCGCGTCAGTCTATTCATCTTACCCTCATGGTACTTTGACCTTTTTGAAGTACAGTCTTGATTTCTATCTATTACGTATACATGTAGATGATAAGCAAAAAAGTCATACGTTGAAACTTTATTTTATTTGCATAAAAACAACACTTGTAAACACGACATGTCTTTAAGATTATGGTTTAAACCCTCTACTTAGGAGAGATCCGTGCCTAGACGTGACACGTACAGTGGTTGATGATAAGGTGGTGAAACAGAAAAGATATAAATAGGTGCAGCATATTTCATCGGCATGCAAAATTTTACTTGTACGTTTTATTATAAATTATTTAGTCATGATTAAACAAAGATCGGACACTTAGAAAAAAATCCTTTGGTCCGGCCGGATTCGAACCGACGTCTTCTAGCATACCGTGCCCGACGCTATGCCAACTAAGCCACGGAACGAACAAACGGACCTCACGAATTTTTCCATGTGTTTGTTCCAGATTTTTGTTTTTAATTTTTAGCGACTTTTTTGCCGTAGAGCCATCTGTGACATATCTATTAAAGTCATTTGACAAAAAATAATAGAATATCATGGTGGTGAAACTTAACTATTTAGAACTAACAATAATATAACAAAATTAATGTTCAAAGGATTCTTTATTGCCATAGAAAGAAATTTCCAACATCATGTCTCTAGATTTCCTCGCAATGGATTTTAAATTTTTAGCTCCAAAGTGACGTTTTCCGTAATCAAGTGGCTTATCGGTTTTCGTGATATCATCATCCGAGGTCCGTTTGGGTCAGTGCAGAAGAACTAACTTTTCTATATTGTCTCGGGTCTGGGTGTTTTTGGTACCGTCGTTGTTTCCAATTTCCATAACACAAGTGCTTTAGCTACTTACTTTGGAATCAGAGCAACATATTATATTATGATATATTAAGTGGAATATTTTTTTTTATAATATTCCATATATAAGTGACGGGACGAACAAGTCGTGCGCCTGATGGTATGCTACACGCCTGTCCATAACAGTTGCAGTGCCACTCAGAGCTTTAAATCGCTGAAATTAATTGAAATCTTGGAAATCGAATCCGGGCATCCGGTGGCAGATCCGCATAGCAACGGTTCGACCACCGAGACAGTTCAATGTGTCTCCGCGCCCTGTGCGCAAAAAACCTAGGAGGAGACAGGACGAGACAGGGTGCGCTGGCGCCGACTCATGTCTTTGGGTCTATTGCCGTTTTCAAATAAGTAATACTCGACAAAAACAAAATACAATGTCAAGTCAAGCTTCATTAGCAACATGCGTTTTTTTTATTTGGTCGAGTAATTACTTATTTGGTAGTAATTGATTCGGAAAGACGTTCGACGGAGTAATAAGAGTAGACCCCCTGCGACTGATCGCTCGAGTAAGTAAGTACATAAGTAAGCTCTTAAAAAAGCGAATTAAAAATGTTTTCTTTTTCCGATCGATAGTTTTGGACTCTTTGCAGGCCACGGTTGATTAGTCACCAATCTTGCTTTATTTGTTCTAGATCGGGAAGAACAACGGTTTCATTTTCAATGTTTAATAACCACAAATTTCTAAAAATTTTAGATCTAAAATTAACATTTCTAAACTAGCCTCCTTGAAGTTTAATTATTGCGGCGTCATTTCCATTCATGCAGCCGCATAGAGCAGCGTTGCAAGCGATGTGGATGCATTGTTCGTACTTGGAATCGATGTAGGGCTGCAGTGTTAGCGGGTAACTATTAGTATTCTACGGGATAGTGTGCATGGACAGTGTAGTTACTTTCATATCGAGTTCTTAGCTTTCCGCGATTGTTAAACAGAGGGAATGAAATTATTTTTTTCGGACCTACGAATTTTGATTTTTTTTGACTTCCGAATATCTTTCCTCTATTCACTAACTGCTGTACATTTTGGACGTATTATAACCAAGTAAATCGTCAATCTTTATTAATATTCAATGACATTCTAGATTAAAAGTCGTATGTCTATCTTTTTGATGGAACCATTTGGAATACAGTGAATGTTCTTGTCTATAGATAGAAGTCGTCGTAATTGCCGGTCTGACAACCCGTTACGGGTGCACAACGGGTGCTGAATGCACCTTTTTTATGATACCAAGAGAGGGAATGAACAAGTAGTGTGCCTGATAAGCGACACACCGGTCTATAACAGTTGCAGTGTCACTTAGACAAAAGTTGACAAGTCCCATGTGCCTAGTTTCACCAACACCCTTACCCTTCAAAATCGGAACGCTATAATGCTCACCTTAGTGCTTGGTGTTAAAATCTAAAATAGCTTGGTGGTGAAATAGATAAGGTGGCAGTACATGAGAGAACTCTTTGACAAAGAGCTCTACTAATTGTGCACCCGTAACGGGTTGTCAGACCGGCAATTACGACGACTTCTATCTATAGACAAGAACATTCACTGTATTCCAAATGGTTCCATCAAAACACTTTAAGAATATTAGTATCGTAGTACCGTGGACAGACGCGACAGTCCATGCGTATTGGGAATGAGCTAGGCAGGCAGATAATGTTGAGTTAAACATTAATGATATTTATTCATAGCTGGGAAAATAACGTAAAGCCCCTGGCAAAGTCGCTATTAGTTGCACAATACATTCCGTTTTGCTTTGACCCAGGCTTTTGCTTACTATTTATAATTATTATATTAGTGAAACTAAAAACAATTTTCGCAAAAGAATAAAATAGAGTCGAGTTGTTGAAATTATTTATGTTATTATTTAGTCCATTTAGCCTTGTCATGTACATAGATGTCGTTGAGTCTAGTCTTTTTTATATTTTTAATATAATACACACTCTGTTATTGTGTAGTCAAAACACTCTGTTGCTTATAAATCTATGATTTACATTTGGTCCTGTTTTAACACGCGTTATTACATGCTTGCAAAACGAGATGGATAGCGTGAAATTTTGTATATTATTTCGCGATTATCAAACATTATAATGCACAAATTATCAAAAACCACGACATTACTTACCGAATCATTGTGAATAATTTAAAATTTAAAATTTATTTTCAAACAATTAGTCACATAGCTAAATGTGATCAACATACCTACTTTGACAATCAACTAAATGTTGTGCAGCGTCTTTACCGCACATCAGTGAAACAGCGTGTGTGTAAAACCGCATCTACTACGTTTGTAGTTGGGTAATTAAAATATTTACTTTACTGAATTTATAATGTTTTTGTGAAAACACTTCACTAGTTTGTTGTTATTATTATAGTACAAAGATCGAATAAACACAAAGAATCTTGTGATCCAGCTGGACTCATACCAGCGGCCCCGCCATACCCGGGATACCGATCTCCCAATTGAACCACGGAACGAGTCAGTAGACCTTAAGAGTTAAGAAACTGTTGAATCAATCTCTTTGGAAAAAATATATAATAAAATTGAGAATATTACACTGATTATATTCCTAAAAATTTTCACGACAGAAAGAATGTGTTTTTTTTAAATTTACCTAGAAATTTTTGAAGAAAACCGCCGTATTCAATAGATACTTTATATATACCAATGATTTTTTTCATATCAACTGAACTAAATAGAACAAGTATAATATACTGTGTATATTCTTGAAACGGATCTCGTTTCAAAAAAGAAAAAATAATTCTGAAGTTTTAATTCGAGCTGAGGTAGTATCTACTCTTAAGAAATACTATTGCAAATCTTTGTATTTGGTTTAGCCTGTGAGAAAGTTATGAAAGTTTTTCGTGTCTCACAATGACTACAGTTACACAATAAAAAGAAGTCTGTTATTTTCTACTTGTTACAATAATTAGGAGAAAAACGGTTCAAACCATATTTGTATTGCAAAAACGAGCGATTCGTTCTGTGTACCGTCTAAGCTCTCGGGTTTCTCTCAGAGAAAAGTTTAAGGAGACTGGTATCATGACTGTGGCATCACAGTACATTTACTCAAATATTTTATATGCCCGTAAAAATATACATAATTTCAATAAGAAAGATGATATCCATAATATTAACCTTAGAGCTAAGTCCAAACTCATGGTACCACGATTTCGTTTAACCAAGGTAAACAACTCTTTTATGGGGAACTGTATACGTTTTTACAATAAGATTTCGGAGCATATATTAAGTTTATCATTTCCTAAGTTTAAAAACTAAATTTAAAAATACTTTGATCGAAAAATCATATTACAAAATTGAAGACTACGTGTTAGATAAAGATGTATGGAAAGACGACATGGCTCCAGAATCCACACAAATTTGATTGAAAGTGTATTCCATAGCATTTAAGTTTATTTGAAAAGAGCAATCCCTTGAGTTTCCTGCTCCTTCTTATCAGGGAAGTCAGCGTAGTGAACGAGCAGAAGCTTAAGGGCGCGTTCAAATTACCCGCTGTTAGCCGCGCTGCAGCAGCGCTGCAGCCGTGACCGCCGCGCGATAGTCACTTTTAATACAATTTCTAGAAGCGCTGCAACCGCACGGCAGCCGCGCGACAGTCGCGCTGCAGCCACTCTCGGTTGCATCACGGTTAGTGAGGTTAATGTTAATTTTTCAAATTAACTACGATGGACGAAAATCGAGTTGAAGTATTTATAAAGAATGCAGAACAACACCTTGCAATATGGGATGTCAGTTCCGCCAGTTATTCTAATCGACTGGAAAAAAGGCATGGGAAAATTCTAAAATTTATTGACAATTTTGAAACGAAAACTACAAATGAAAAAATTCATAACAGGTTGTGAGTAATTTTTAATATCTATACGTGAAGTGTTTCGAGTTTCTTGCTCGTTCTTCTCAGGGAGGTCAGCGTGGTGAACGAGCACTAGCTTAAATGTGACGTTTTCAAGTGTAAATTTATTTTACCTATGTAATAAATAATCTTTGACTTTGACTTTGACTTTGGACATACGAGTGCAAAATAGAATTTTAAACTCAATTCACATAAAATAAAACAATTACAAACACCATTATGTAGAGTGTGCTAGAGTCACTACGTATGTGAATATAAAAATGCGTCATTTGTCAGTAAAACGTTCTAATTTCCATGACTAACATTTTTATTATAAATTATTCATAGAATGTTGAGGAAAAATGTTTTCTATTCACTGGGGGTCCATGCAAATTTGGAACTTATGATAGTAGGCAAAAATATCAGAATATATAAACAGAAACCCCACCCGCAGATTATCTTTTGGTTGCTGGAGACGTAACGGTTTGTTAATAAAGTGAGGTGCTCAGTTCAAAAAACATCTCCAATAGTAAAATGTCACTTTTATTATATCATTTGCAGTTGCTTATTACTACTTATACATCCCACTGTTCGGCACGGGTCTCCTCTTTAACGTGCCAAAAGAGTTAAAGTTTTCTAAGACGAGCTAAATTTGTCGCGACGTTTTTCTTTCATCATTGAAGCTAGTGATATTCAATAGCAAAATTAGACAGTACTGCGATGACATTACAATTTAAATTCAACGTTTTAGCTTTTTCATATTCCTTTACATGTCACTACGTTTAAACAGGTTGACTTGGGACATTTTTTTCGTGGTTTTTGTATTAGACCCGTCGTCCATTTATTTGCAAGTCAATGATTTTATTTTTTATTTTTTCCAAAACAACTGCTAATTTAAAAAAAAGATGAATATTATCATAAAACACTCGTCTACAAGGTGAAATTTTATAAAAACAAGTATGCTGATTTCAATTGTTGCACAGTTTACTGGACGCTCTCTGGGCACAGATGTCGTCAATAATAGGTCTTAAGTCATAGTGAGCCACTTTGGTCTTGCGTTTACACAATAATTGTAACCTTGAACTCTTGAAGAAATATTCCACCTTTCATTGACAAACTAGGAGATGAATTCGGTTTTGCGCACTTTCCGGTATCCGATTCCAATAAAACTTGGCAAATAAATGTAATTCCACGACATTTTGAGGACGATTTTTCTTATTAAAAAAGTTGTGACATACATTTATTATTCAAAACAAAATAATTAACAGTGGTTCTTAAATCTAACCGACCTACTGCAATCCCTTTAAAGGGTTTATACGTAGGTAGACCCTCAAATTGTGGCTTAAGAGTAAAACTTACAATGAAACAGAGGACTTGCTGGAAGTTGTTTCATTTTTATATAGGTAACCAATTTTTAATTTATAACTACTAATTATTTTATTGGTAAATATAGAAAATCTATTTTTAAGCTGTAATTTAAAGAAATTTGCCCTTTTTTTATTTATTTAGTTTAGGCATCGCAATTATACATTAGATGCCAATATTTACTTTACTATGAAGAATGCGTAATTTAGATTCCCTTCTTAATTGTTATTTAAATACTATAATAGCTTTATTTACATTTGTTTTGTATTAGAATAAGTTATATTACAATAAACTTATCTTTATCTTATCTTTATATAATGTATGTGTAGGGAGACTTGTGCATTTTTAGAATTAGAATAGAAAACTTAATTAATTATATTTAATGACCGGTAAACGCATTGACTATTTAGCTGTAACTTTATAATGTAAATGAATGAAGGTGGCTATAGTTACAGCATTATGTGCTTCCTATTCAGTAGTAGTAGAGTTTCTTGTAAAAGAGCTCATCCAGGGAAGTAACTGCCTCCTTGTCCAAGCCGCCAAGCGGTAACGAGAGCATTATTGTATTCCGGTTTTAAAAGTTAAGGGAGTTGGTGAAATTGCAGGCCCATGGGACTTGCTAACTTATGTCGCAGGGTGACAAGCGCACTGGCGGTGACCCTCAGATCTTTACGATTTAAAGCTCTGAGTGGTGCTGCAACTGCTATGGACAGACGTGTCGCTTACCACCAAGCGCACGACATGTTCATCCCGTCATTGGTATCAACAATAAATTGTAATATTGCCTCAAATTTGACTTAAAGAATGGGTAGAAGAAAATACTTGTAAATTGTTAACGTTTTAGACAATTAATTTTATTTGCAATATCGTACTATATATATATATATATATATATATATATAACGTAGATGTATTTCATAGGTAGACAAATGACATTTGAGTTTTATTAAAAATTCCCCTCAAAAGAATGGTACCATACCTGCAATTCAGATCATAAGAATATCGTACCTACCACTAACGCAATATCGTTCCATAGTCACAATTCAAAGTAATATACTATTAAAGCAATTCAGAG
>NW_020653424.1:1692333-1739312 GCF_003589595.1 Hyposmocoma kahamanoa
ATGAAAAAAACATAGCAGGTTGTTAGTAATTTTTAATATCTATACGTGAAGTGTGCGCCCCAAGAACTCTGACCCCTCTAATTATATACCTTTTGGTTCTGAATACAAGTGTGAAGAATGGTGTTAAACAAACATAAAAATCCCATAAAAACCCGTAAACAAGGCGAAAACTATTTACAAATATTTTTCGTAAATCGAGTTTTATAACATTTAATTGTAGTATTCATTTTGATTATTTTGACAAAATAAAGGTAACGAACGGATTCTGAAGGTGCCTACGACATTGTCGATCAACAACGAGAATTATAAACGTTCCGAGTTGTTTGGGAGTGTTCATTGAGAATGGGGTATTAATTTCTAAATCCAAGATGGTTGCCAAGAATTTTCAGAAATTATTTTGTGGTAATCCTTATGGAAATGGCATTTATATCTGAATACGTGATGGCTGACACGACTTTTCGCATTTCTAAATGCAAGATGGCGGGCACGATTTCTCAAATAATGGCAAGTTGAGTATCGTTTTCGACATATTTAAGGGTTTTCATTACGAATATTGCACTTATTTGTAAATCCAAGATGGCAGACTAGATTTATTAAAAAAATGCAATATGGGTGTCCTTTTCGAGGTATTTGGGGATGCTCATTACGAATATGGCGCTCATTTCTAAATCCAAGATGGCGGGCACGATTTTTCGAATTATGGCAAGTTGGGTATCGTTTTCGAGGCATTTGGGGGTGCTCATTACGAATAATAACACTTATTTGTAAATCTAAGGCGGCGGACACGATTTTTCAAAAAAAACGCAATATGGATATCCTTATTTATTATTATTATACTTCGTATTTGGATATATTATCCATATTGCATTTTTTTGAAAAATCGTGCCCGCCGTCTTGGATTTAGAAATGAGTGCCATATTCGTGTTGAGCATCCCCAAATGCCTCAAAAAGGATACCCATATTGCATTTTTTTTTTAAATCGTGTCCGCCATCTTGGATTTACAAATAAGTGCTATATTTGTAATGAGCAACCCCAAATACCTCGAAAACGATACCCGACTTGCCATTATCCGAAAAATCGTGCCCGCCATCTTGGATTTAGAAATTAATGCCATATTCATAATGAGCATCCCCAAATATCTCGAAAAGGATACCCACATTGCATTTTTTTGAGAAATCGTGTCCGCCATGTTGGATTTACAATTAAGTGCTATATTCGTAATGAGCACTTCCAAATACTTGAAAACTATACCCAACTTGCCATTATTTGAGAAATCGTGCCCGCCATCTTGCATTTAGAAAAGTCGTGTTAGCCATCATGTATTCGGATATAAATGCCATTATCATAAGGATTACCAAAAATAAATTTTTGAAAATTCTTGGCAACCATCTTGGATTTAGAAATTAATGCCACATTTTGGGAGTGCTTATTGAGATAAAATATATTTCTCGTTGTTGATCGACAATGTCGATTATACGTTGTCGATTATATTAATACGTTCTGGTATTCTTTTTAATTTTTTTTCTTCAGTTTTAACAAAATAAGTGAAAGTAACGTTTCTTCGTCAGAATACATCGCGTAACTGAGTCGAAAGATAAAACATCACTAATATTTGGTCGCACTTCAGCAACGCGACAGTCGCGCGGCCGCCGCGCGGTTGCAGCGCGATCGCCGCGCGGCTAACAGCGGGTAATTTGAACGCGCCCTAAATGTGACGTTTTCAAGTGTAAATTTATTTTACCTATGGAATAAATGATTCTTTGACTTTGTAGGTACTGGATGAGAAGGTCTCAGTTTCGATTCCTACTGGGACCATTCGGGAAAATGTCTAATTTAGTTCCAGTTTGTTTGTTCAGATTTGTGTTCTGGGGTTTTTTTTTAATTAAAATGTAAGTGCCATTACACCTTCATCTCACCTGGTGGAAAGTGACGATGAGGTCGACAATGGAGCATGCACACCTAAATAATGCCTATTCACTCTCGCCTTAAAAAGATCCAAGTTTTAACGTTCAGGGAACAAGTCTGAAGCTAGGGAATTCCACTCCATAGCCGTTCGCCATACAAATGTTGCTCTAGTACTCATTGCTCTGGTTCAGAAAATTCATTTAGACCTTGACCTGGGATTTGATGTGTTTGTCATTTAAAAAAGTAATAATTTTTGAGTTCTGTACACAATCATGTGACTTGCTAAATTATTATTAAAATTCAAACCGTTTTCATTAATCGGTTAGTAACAAAAAAAAAGTCATCAAAACTATTCAACATTTATTCCTAAGGCCTTTGCGATGTTTGCCACACAAACTGAGTGAGATTCCAGACGTTCATTATCTATGTAAGCTTCATAATATCTTACATACCACCAGAGACGTAATACAAATAATGGATTCAGGCGTTACGTTGCGGAAGTGCATGGTAATAAAAATGGAAGTAACTTCAAGTTTGTTTTCAATATTTTTCATTTTCATGCAGTTTATTTTCCCACCCTCCCTCCGCATAAAATTAATAACACAAGCGCAACTACAGTCACAGACACCACCACTAAAAATATACCCTACACGATACGTGGCATCCTTAGGGGTTGTTGATTGCTTGACACTCGGCCGAAGAAAGGAAGGATGGGAAAATTAACTGCATGAACAAATGTTCAACGCAAGCGCAGCTATTTTGCACGACTTAACCTGGGTTCGCCGAGTAGCTAATTAATTTACTTCAATTTTTATTAGTTGAGAGAAGAAAAAACTTTCATAGTTTCTCACAGGCACGCCACGCAGAGGTCCCGGGTGCAAATCCCGGGCTGGGAGAAATATTTGTATGGCCTACATTTCATTATCTCGTGAGTTGTTGTTTTTTATCCGCTCACGCGATACATGCAGCCATAGACGCATACCACACCTAGAGGTGCCGGTGATGATTTTATACCGATTTATCGGATATCGAAGTTATAACAGGTAAAAGAACTAATATTAATTGCTATTTCGGTAAGTACACTAGCAAACTATAATGTTTTTAATGTCTGGGTCTGTCATTTAAAAAAATAAACAACTTCAAAAATACGTCACGACAATCGTGTGTGTTATTGTTTGGGCTGGTGATTTCGGTGTTTATTTATTGAAAATATACCGTAAGTAGCATTTTTTAAGTTTACCCTGACTATAAATGTTTATAAACTATACTTTTAGGGAGTAATTTCATGGCAAACGTTAGAACCACTCATACGGAATATTATCATATTTATCCAAGTACATCAAAAATTTCATTAGTGCTTTTTAAATGCAGGATTTGCGGTGTATTACTGCAGTTTATTTGAGATGTTTTTTTGTTGGTAGTACGGAGGGTATTTATTTAGCAATGCAGAATAATAATTTTTATTTATAAAAACTTGTATTTAAACTGAATGCTTTTCTAATTTGCGAAACCAAATAGCCGACATTTTGCGGTAGGAGGAGCGCATCGCGTGAGCGGTTATGATGACCCACACACTTACAGCCCCGCACTAGGGAAACCCGCGGGTGTCATAGTACACATACAGACAACAACAAAGTACACCCAAACTCATGAGATACATAAATGTAGGGCATACAAACAATTCTCCAAGCCCAGGAATCGAACTCAGGAACTCTGCGTGGCAAACTAGTGTGGTAACCATTTGGCCACCGAAGCAGTTGAATGTGGAGAAATTCGTAACGTATGCTGATTCCTTCCGTAGCTGATTGGGTCGGTCTCTAATTCAAATCCAGCAGCAATAATACTATTCTGTCTTTTATTTCTAACCATTCTCGAGTTTCAGAGAGAGGTACTCTACTTGAAAATAGTCTGTGTATATCAATCTTCGATCATAAACAACCGTTTTCATCCAGTCTACGTTATCCGGCCCAAATAACAGCCCGGTCTCAAATACAGTTTTCGCAATTTAGCCAGCACCTGAGGGGATTTTTCGTACGCCATATACACCTGTTGAATTTTGGTAACTTGTTCAGCTTTTTCAACAATATGTGTAAATCTAATTTACAATAAACGCTGGACGAGGAGGTTTAGTGTTCGATTTCCGGTAGAACCAAATCTTTTTATATTGGTTCTTGTTGGCCTGGATCACTGTCATTAGTGGTAACTCACTATCGCTAGTAATAACAATACAGCTACAGCTTACAGTCAGTTAGTTACTGCGATTATCTGGCACATTACTTTTACTTTGGGCAAAAATAAAGTTTAGAATGAAAAAAAAAAAAATTATAAAAATATTCCTCGACAACGGCACAGTCGGATGACAGGGACTCAGGTTCAAGAATCGGCGAACGCTACGTGTCATATTATCATGCAGCACCGTTTTCTGCAATATTATAAAGATATGGAATAATGAAGTTCCAAATAATTTATAGATACAAGTGTTACTTTTGAGGCAATATATTTTAATAAAAATGGAAATAAATTAATTTGCTACTCCGTGAACATAGTGAAGGTTAAATCGTACAGAATGGCTGTGCTTGTGTTGAATACCCTTTCAGGCAGTTAATTTTCTTATATAAATAACACAAACACAGCTTCAATCACAAATACCTTGATTATTTGACGGCCGAAGTATCGAAAGTCGAACAATCAACAACTCTAAAAGATGTCTCGCAGAGAGGCGACGCTAATGTTGTTAAAAAACCATTATTTTCTGAAGTGAGAAAAAAAAAAAAACTAAAAATCCAAGAAACTACAGAGTTTTTTAGTACATTTTTCTTTCTAAAAGTATGAAAACAAAAATATGACTGGGACTTATTATATTTTTTAGATTTAATTTGGCACTATACTACCTCTTTTGTTAATAATTATTATCCTTCATTTAAATTAAAATAAAGGGCACCATTCATTATCGTTTATATCTACGAATGAGAAATTCCCCAATTAAAAAAACAATCATTGTTTAGTTTCAAATTTGACATTGACTTTCACCGGTTACACGTTTATTACTAGGAGCTCTACAATCTCGCGGTAACTACGTTTCAATAAATATTTCGTTATTACCTCCATAGATTCATGTTTCGAAAAGTGTAATATATCTAGCAAATTATTAAAGACACAAGACGAATATTTTATTATATCTTTACAGAAACAAGACTAATTATATTTAAACAATGACATTAAAATACAACTAACTGTGTTAGACTTGCGTAAGCTCTAATTTTTAATCGAAACATTAATTAATTATCTCACATTTTTTGGCTATGGAACCAATTTACGTAAAATGTTTACACGGATTGTTGTTTGTTCCAGAAACTTTTTGCCAAGTTTCATTTAGGCACTTGTTTGTTTGAGTTTTGTTCAGACGTAAAATAAGATACATACCTATACTACATCTTGAAACAAAAAAATACTAAGCGGTAAGTTAGTACATATATACATTAATATAATACTCAGAGTCAAACAATATTTATATCATAGGTAAATTAAAAAGTAAATTACATTTGAAACCGTCATATTGATTAAACTCTACTGCTTATTCGAAAGGCAGATTCCCGTGAGAAGAATGAGCAAGAAACGCTAGGGTTGCTCTTTGTAAATATACATTTGAACACGTTTATCATTTACAATAATTATTTCAAACATCTTTGATCGACAATACCTGCTAGAACTTAACGGACCCTTACCACGGATTTTTATCATACAAGTACGCAGAAGCTACATAATAAACTTTTAGTACAAAGTTTTTGTTTCACGATAGTTTTACACCTCGTAAATGGAAAAATGTTGAATATCAACCGGAATCTTATTAAAGAAGCGTATACATTACCCCTTTAAATGAATTTGTGAAAACGACAGTCGTTTTCACAAGATATGTCAATTCATTTTTACTTTTCGTAGTTAGGTTTATCACTATTTTTATAAAAATAGTGATGCGATCCTTGTCTTTAAACTACTCTCTTAAAGACCGTTCGTAGACCAGTTGCTTGCTCCTCGATTGTGTCTCCCAATGCATATGGCGGCGATTATGACTTTGATTGCTTAGTTACGTAAATTTGTGAGTATTTAGTAGCTATACCTCTCGCAAACGTTAAACAAAAACATTGTGATAAATTCTGCATGTCGAAGAAAGTTCGAACTTAGAAAAAAGTCTCCAATCGGGCCAGGTTGGCGGTCTTGAAAGCACTACTTAGAGGAGACCCGTGTCCAACAGAGGGTGTAAAGTGAGGTTCATATTGAACTAAAGCAATTAATTATCCCTAGTTACCATTTTGTCTTATTTTCACAAAAACAACAAAATATCACTTTCGAAAATTCCACATTTCATGTCTTTTTGTAAAACCTGATTTTCAGTAATTAGCAAAAACGTGATTGGTGTTGATGTATGTAGTTCATAATTACAAAATTTAAAGCAGTAATTAGTAACAGGCCCTGCTCTTTAAGTACCCGAAACGCTGGTATAAAAAAAAACAAATCCGGAAGATTCGAAAAAAATGATATAGGGTTTTTTTCTTCAAAACTTTTATACAACTTTATTCTTTGACCACAGTCTTATTGTTTACGGTCTTCTTTTCAGTCAGCAAAGTGAGATTAACTGGAAGGGTTCGGGTCGCTAAGGAGTCAAATTTAGCGCCGTCAACCTTTCTTTGATGACGGCTTTGCGTGATCCTTTCTTGTAGGGCTGATTTTATTAGGATTACAATCGAGCTTAGGTTCGATTTGAGGTTGATGGCTATTACTTTTATTGGTACAGTAGTAGCCCAGTGGGAAAACGACTGCTTCTTAATTGAGAGGTCGATGAGTCGAATCTCTGCAATATACATTTTTGTTCAATGCAAAATTGAATTATTGTAATGTTATTATTTTTATTGATATTTTTAACCGACTCCTAAAAAAGGAAGAGGTTCGCGATTACTCTTTGTCACTTACTTATTTGTCAACCGATTTTGATTTTTTTTTGTTGGAAAGAGCGTACTTCAATATTGGTTCCATTTAAATTTGAAGAAAATAGTCCACTTCTAAGGATGACACCGGTTTCGCGCACTTTCCGGTAACCGATTGCTAACTTTCTAGTTTCAGTTTGTACAACACTTATGCAAAGTTTGAAGTTGGTTCCTTTTTTAAAAATAACGAACACGCTCAACATAGTAACATATAAGACATAAGTATACTATAATAAAACACTCGTCTACAAGGTGAAATTTTATAAAAATATAGGAAATGAAACTATTTTTCCGGATTTAAATGGTCACGGTTGACCGTGACCATGGGACCTGTAAAGGGCCCGAAACGTCGGTTTGTTTGAAAAAACAAATATACGTGATTTAAATCCGGAAAAATAGTTTCATTTCCTATGTGTAACAATCGCGAACACCTAAGAACTCGATTTATAAAAATAGTTATTGTCAATTGTTGCACAGTTTACTGGACACTCTCTGGGCACAGGTGATATTCAATAAGAGGTCTTAAGCCATAGTGCGTTTACACAATTTTTTGTAACCTTGAACCCTTCTGTTTGTAAATTAAATACTATCTGCCGTATCTGGGACGAATTCTTAAGGCGTATTAAGGCAAATGGTCCAAAAGTACACAGAAAAATTTACTCAACTTTTCGCAATAATAAAATAAGTCCTAAATCGCGCAAGCAAAGTTTTCCCTCCCGGCCGTATATAAGCCCGGCTCGAAATCAATACGTTGGAAGGTCCGTCTCTACGTAGTAAGCTGGTTGTGGCTGAGGCCAGTCTAATTCGGCCAAACTCTCAGATGACTGTCGTCTGACAGTATGAATCTATCGCGTTCATTAGAAAAAGGAAACAAATGTGGTCTAACGCCTATAATTGTCTAGATCAATCCACCTACGCAGAGAATTTGACCTTCCTTTTTGGTATTTAGATATAATAGTTATCATGATTCTAGCAGCAGAACACGTTACCTATTTTTACCGCCAAGTAGTTAATGTGTACATTACTGCGTTCCGGTTTAGAAGAGTAAGGATGGTGGTGAAATTACAGGCACATGGTACTTGACAATTTATGTCTCAAGGTAACAGGCGCAGTGGCAATACCCTGCGATTTAAAGCTCTCGGTGCCACTGCAAAGGTGTGTCGCTTACCACCAGGAAACGCACGACTTATTTGTCCTGTCACTTGCTATTATAAAAAAAGAAGATAAGAGAGATTATTTAAAAGTCTATACTACCTCCAACCCATTAAGCTTTAGTTCAGAATGTATTTTTTATAACGAAATTAAAGCTATTTGAAAAGTGTATATCGTATACATATTCATAGTGTATGTATACTCCATTATACTATGTATATAAGCCAAGTGTTACGACGAGATGGTTTAAGCCATTAACTGTGACGTTTAAATCGCCGATAAGTATAAAAATCATTTCATAAAATGACACGGCAAAAGCATGTACTTTTTTCTTCTTTTTTCTCAGACAAAGAGTATATCGTAACATAATTAACTAAAGGGAAAAGTTCTTTGGAAAAGCATGTACATGATTTATGTTCGCATTTTTTGTAACGATATGAACAAGTTCTGGAAATTTGATCGAAAAAGTTAATACAATATTAACGATTCTTTGCAATATTCCTTTCAATTCGTCATTGTTGTATCTTGCTTGTTGTAAAGTTAAGTATGTCTATGTGTGTATGTATAGTATGTCTACCTCGGACAAACCGTCCAATTAGGCAGGGTCAACTTCAAGAAAGACGTCAATCGTCGAGTCCGACTCGGTTGGGCAGCTTTCGGGAAGCTCCGGGACGTCATCTCGTCCGCAATACCGCAGTTCTTCAAGACAAAAGTCTTCGAGCAGTGCGTGTTGCAGCGATGACCTACGGCTCTGAGACGTGGTCACTTACTACGAGCCTCATAAAAAAGCTCAAGTCATTCAACCAGCTATGGGGCGAGCAATGTTCTACATGATCGAATCAGAAATGAAGAGATCCGTAGAAGAACGAAAGTCACCGACAGAACTCGAAGGATTAGCAAGTTGATGTGGCAGTAGGCAGGGCACATAGCTCGTAGAACTGACGGCCGTTGGAGCAGAAAGGTTCTTGAATGGAGACCATGAACCAGAAGGCGTTCAGTGGGACAGCCTTTTACTAGATGGACGGATGACCTGGTAAGGGCGGCGGGTAACCGATGGAAGCACGTCGCGTCCGATCGGTTGGTCTGGAAATCTTTCGGGGAGGCCTATGTTCAACAGTGGACGTCTTTTGGCTGATATGATGATGATAACGACGAGAGTTCTAGATTTAACTAGTTGATGCCCGCGACTCTGCTTGATTTCAAATTTCTTTGTTTGAAAACAAACTTACATAAAGTACTCGTAATACAAAAAGATTTTATTTTAATTGCTCTTACTCACGCGGTTTTAGGTTCCACTGAAAATCAGCGTCACAGCCTTTTCTCGACTGTGACATTAGCTGAGTGGATCCATTTACATACGCCATAGCGGCACACATGACGTTTACTCTAATTGTGTTGACTATTTAATGTTTGCTTTGTTGTCAATAGGTAATATTGTTAATTGTTATGATTTTATTTTTATTTTATTTACTTTTTTATTATTTTTTATTTTTGTTTTGTTTGTTTGTAATTTAGCTTTATCTTTTTTTATTTTTTGCAGTGTATTTTTGTGTTGTGGCGTTGTAGTGAATGGTTTCTATTCTAATTGTAAACTAACATAATAAGTTATGTCACTCAGGGTATGGTAGTAGTGTAGGGAATCGCAGCAATCGCTACAAATCTCTTTTGTATATATTTCTTATTCTATTTACGATATTAAGTTATATTCTATTTTACACACGTTTACATACTTTATTGTCTCTGCTTCGCTTTATGGTGATACATTAATATTTAAACTTACTTCGTCTATTTGTTTCTGTTGATTACTTTGCATGCTATTTTTACCCGTTATAATGGAGGCTACATTTTGTACTGTAATTTACATTCTATTTTAAATTCTGTTTCCATGCGTTCTAGATTGAAAACGGGACACTTCGTTATTACGTGGGGAATGGTCTTGCTGGTTTCGGGATCGCATATGCACGTTGGATTCCCCTTACACTTGAAATGATAGAAGTATTCAGAGAGCCCTTCGAGCCCGGTCAGTATCTGCGTTCTGATACTTGTGGGTTCGATACAAAGATTGAACAAACATGGAGAAAAATTCTTCAGATTCAACTGGATTTAAACCTTCGCCTGTTGTCTCACTGTGGCTTCCATGTACTCGTTGCAGATCTTTGTATTGGCTTTTTCGTTGCAGTGCCACGATTGAAAAATCTATGAAAGTATATTCATTTAGCCAGGTACCTTTATAGCTACCAGAAGTCTGACAGAGATATCGCTTTTTTAAATGTTGTGCTCATTTTCAATTTAGTTTTTAAAACCGTGATTTTTTCCAAATTCATTTTTTAACTGGAAACACTTGTTAAATTATTTTATAGTATATTTTATGTATAGGTTTGTATGGGTCATCGATTTTCGCCCCTTGTCATGTCAGGTGTCATGGACACATACATAGACAACCACAAATTTCATTCAAGTCATGAGACAAATAAATGTAGGCCACATATGTATATATTTCTTCCTGCCCGAAAATCGAACCCAATTGCAATGGGCAAAAGAAGCTTAGGGTGCCCAGATGCAATGTGGCTCGACGGTAGTACGCGTCGCGAAGCGTCAATGGATGCGGCTAGCACAGGACCGTGGTAGATGGCAAAAACTTAGGGAAGCCTACACCCAGCAGTGGTTGAAATCAGGCTGTGGATGATGATGTAATTCAAATAGCATTTTTATCACAAATAAATAAATCAATACAAATTCGAAATTCAATAAATATAAATAAAGTTTATAACTTCTATTATTTAAAACTATAAATAAATACTGGAACAATAGCCCTGACGTAATACAAAATACAATAGCCCGGCTAGTAATAACTATGGCAAGCTTGTTTGCACAGGAGATAGCGCTGCAAACAGCGACTTGTCGACAAACATTTGGATGCAAATCGCACTTACAACCTGCATGCCACTAGATAGCTGCTGCATATAACATGGAATAATAGGAACGGAGTATAGTGTTTCGCCAGCAATATATCTTTATAGATATGATATTCTATACGCTATGTAGCAATAAGTTCCGGTCATAGTACAAGCTGGTAACTGTACTACAGGGCTAAAAAGGCCGAATTGGCTGAATCGTAATATAATTAATTGACAATTTATATTATGAATTTCTTACAATTCATATAATGCAATTAATGTAATTGACAGTGTTCTATGGACATAGAAAGCTGTCTATGGAGACGTCCGTAGAATTCGTCCATCCGTCTGTAGACGTCCACAGACGTCCATTCTTTATAATGATTTTAGTACCAGTAGAGTTCCGTGTGAAAGAGCTCGTCCACGGAACCAACTGCCACCTGCCACTGCCACCTTCTCTATTTCTACCACGAAGCAGCGATGTGTGTATTATTGAATTTTGGTTTTGAATGCTGGGGAAATTATAGAGGGATGTGTTCAAAACGGTGTAGGGAACCAGAGCTACTGGGCTGTCACCTTCGTTCACCCCATCAAACTGCACCCCACTCGCGCACAGCTGAAAAGCTTCACGGCTTCACTAAACACCCTGTCACCGCCTAGCTACCTCGCACTTCTCTGGTGGAACCATAGCTTAATGCGGGTCAAACATAGCTGATGTCGTCAATTGATATAAAGGAAAGACCAGTCACGATGTATCTTCTGGTACGTTGTCACCACTCGAGAACTTGTCGGCCCCATCGCCAGGAGGCATCTGTTGCACAATGTGCCCACTGCTACTTAAATTTAGCCCAAATCCGCGGGTAATAGGTCCCCGATTCTACGAACTCTAATCTACCCACAAACCTGAAAAGTGTTAGAAACGATGAAACGTTTTGTACCCGACTAAAAAACCTTTTATTGGATATTGAATTGTACAGTGTCGATGAGTTTCTTTTGAAACAATTTTAATTTTATTTTATTCGACAAGCAGTAGTTATACTACTTTATTTTATATTCATTATTATTATTATTATAATTTTCTTACTGACGATCATAGTTATGAAATAAACGATTCTATTCTATTCTATTCTAGCAATTCTTTGGGCTATGTCGGTTAATCTGGTTCTTTTGCGAGTCTAATAATTTCTGATTCAATTTTGTAAAGAAACTATGTAATTGGTCGTATGGAAATTGTTAAAGTATTCATAAAACTCCTTCCGCGGTATAACATTTATATAACGTGGTCGTTTCTTTTATCTTATTGTTGGAGAGGCGGATTAAAAGAGTTCGTATTCTTTATCTTATAATTATTAAATATTTTATGATAATATTGCTTTTGTTCATTTTAAATTACCTCCACAACTTCATCCCTTTTATTAATAAAATTCTTCTTCCAAATATTTGAATTTCGAGTTTGCCTATGTAAAAATAATTTTGTTGTTTATTGTCTTGTCAAGACAGCTTTAGAATTTCGATTTCTTGTTTTTGCTTCTACTTAACTCTATTTAAAAATTCAATAGCAATTTGTTTTCTAACAAAGTGCTTCCTAGTCTGGCTTTTCCTTGTTATTTTTGCTTGTACGTTGTAAAGTGTCTGATAGTCAATTGTGTCATAATTTATCCATTTCAAGATGTTCCTTTGTTAGCATTTTATTTCAACAAGCAAGTTAAAGTTGATGGCATCGAATATGACAGCTCTTTTTCTTTTTTGTAATTGTTGAGAGAAGCAGTTCATACTCGGCAGAATGATGATGAGAGATTCCTTACGGAATCGCGGCAGTCTTTCTTATTTTTCTTACTTCTTTTTTACGTAAAAATCGTTTTGTTTTATAACAGTTCGGTTTGTTTTATAAAATTTGGGTTTCTGCATGGATTCATTACTAAATTCGGTTTAGGAACGGCAGACTAATTTAGTTTGGAATTTGTGCAATTTAGGTGGATTGCAAAGAAAATAATTTAATTTTTTTAGTGGATAATTTTCTAAATGAATCGATAAAGAGAGGTTGTAATGATATTGCGTAAAACTTTTCGCGGGGATAAATTTCAAGTTATTGTGAATGATAATTGACATTCCGCCTCCTCCTGTTGATATCCTACAATTATAGCACTGTAGCAACTCAAATGTTATGCAATTCACACGAAAAAGGTTGCTGTCTCGCAGTGCAGGCAGCAATTTGGGCCAAGGTTTGTTTTTACAACGACGAAGCTTTCTAAAACCATCCTAAAACCGCAGGGCACCTATTGAGATGCAATGTCACTAGCACCGATCTACGTTTTGTTTTTTGAATGGTACTGTGACCGCGCGCTAATTTCGCGGGCCAAGAAAAACCAAATTTTTTTTATAACCGCTGAGATACGTCATACAATGAGCAAGTGTCACCCGAGCATAACTTGAGTACCCAACCCAACACAAAGTATACAAGGTCAAGCAAGGCATAGCGCAAATCAATTAATATCGCAGTCACCTCCAACTAACACCCTTGGTCAATACACTGCCGCCCCGAATACATGCTGTGTGAAACCTCCCCGAGGTCTCAGTTCTAATCATTTAATGCTGTATCCCTTGATACTGTGCAGTCTCTATTACATACTGTGTTACCATACCCAAGGGAAACCTTGGTCACATACGGTATAAGCAAGCTCAACCTGGAATCGTCTGTTTAAACTGTTAGCGGTCTCCTCAGAGCTCGAACATTACATATTCATGTAAATACTTACGGTTAAGCTGCGTGTAAAATAAACAACTCCCACACTCTACTTCATGTTTACTTGTTGCGCCGTTCTAATCGAGCCAGCCAATTTAACTTGGAGTTCAGTCCATTTACAAATCTTAATTCAACTGGAGAGCCTATCCGACGGATACCAATGGAAAAAACCACCGTCGTCGATAATACCGAGTAAATTCTGATAGCTGGAGTTCTGTTTTATCCAAGTATCTGGGGAGGATTTCAAAATGATTGCATGTAGCACCGGAGTTAATAGCCTTAACGATGTTTGAAAGGATACTAGCGTATAAACATTTTAATGAATTTATCGAATACAATAACTGGATACTTTAGAGAAGTAAAGGCGTAAGTCATGTTACAAAATATAGTGAGTAAAAACTGTACTGCTTTGGTTCATATCTTTTTCATTTTTATTGTGTTCAGTATAAATCAGTTCTAACCAATAACAAAAGTTTTTATAGACAGGTTGATAGAAGATGAAAAAATAACTCGAGTACGTCAATGACTTAAAAACATTCAAGGAACTACCACCCCTCAAGTAGTAATTTTCTGGTCGGACTTATTCACTAGGAGCTATGCTGTTGCTATATTTATTTTCATATGAAAGTCTTGCATTATTTTTTTAAGACAGCGGATTGTTAGGTAATTTGATATGATAGGTGTTTATATTTATGGATAATTGTAGTTTTTAGCCATTCATTGATATTTGTTTGAATTAGCAGAGTTGGCATACAAATTTCTAAAGCTTGCAAGCTGCATAAACAAGTTTAGAGTACGAAGTCATTACATGCATCAAAGCTATTGCAAGTGAAGGCACGGGCGACACTGCAAATTGTAAGGACCACTTTGAGTGCGCCGACACGCTAATTGTTAATTATAGCAAAGAGAAACCTGCGCTTGCCGGTGACACTTTGTAAGTACGCTTTATAATTTAACAGGTTCAACGAAAATCTGGGAACATTTTGGCTGTTTCACGTTAGGGCAAAGCAAGATTTAATTTTGGGTACTTGACTATGTTTAGAAATTTATAAAAAGAGAATGATTGTAAATTTAGTTAAACATAGGCTTTTGTTTGCGTATATAAATTACAATGTCGTCTGAAAGAAAGTGAAAAATTAGTGGAGTAAACAAACTAGTGGAGTAATTTCACAAAAATAATAAATAAATAAATAACGCACACACTCAACATACTTGAACAAAATAATTGAATATCAAGGTGGTTTTCAAAAAAATTACATTTACAATTCACTTACTTAATAATGGAGAGTTTAATAGATTAAATAGATCCAGAATCCATTATTGATTTTGTATCATAATCATATACAATAATATATGTATATACACACATGTAAATATAAATACATATATATAATCTGTAACAGAGATGGGAAGCAATCAACCCGCCCAGGTTATAACCGAGTTTTTACCTAAAGCGCCGAATCGAGCCCAAAATCGAGGGCAGAAATGTTCGCCGATTTGTAACCAACAGAACTCTCTACCATACGGTAGACACCCGTTCGCCCCACTCACCCCACTACAGTTCTTTTCGTGAGTGGCGGGAGTGTAACGTACGATGCCGTCACTACCAATCACCATACTAATTAATATTACTTCAAATTAAAAATTGTGTCATATGTTAAAAAATCAAAACAGTAACAAAAATATTATATCGAATAAACATGTATATTATTACAGTAAAAATATAATAACGTGATACTCGTTCGCCCCACCCACCCCACTACAGTTCTTTTCGTGAAGTGCGGCAGCACGATGTCGAAGCTACCAAATCAATCACCGTACCAATAATTAGGATTACTTCGAATTAGGTAAATAAAATAAAATTTTTGTCATATAAAAATATAATCAAAATCATAACAGATCTTAGTGGCACTGCCGCTGCGTCCGTCACCCTGAGACATAAGCTAGCAAGTCCCAAGTGCTTGTAATTTCACCAGCACTCTTACCCTTCCAGCCAGAAATAGGTAATGTGGCAGTATTTCCATGGACGAACCCTTTCACAAGGAGCTCTACTGCTACTAATCAGCAAGCAATAAACTTTTGTAATCATTCAATTTGTTCAAAACTCGATTTACATCACATATTTACTTGTAGATGGTTTTTACCCTCAATTTTAGGCGTTAATGGGTTTCAACTCGATGTAAACCCAACGTTAACAAAGAACCGGGTTAAAATCTAGGTGCTTGCCCATCTCTGGCCGTTAATGATGTTAACAGCCTTATAAAAACAGAGAATTTCCTGTTACCGCCACAGTATGTGATTTCAGTAATAAATGCTGCAATTACCCGCAAACGCTGCTGCCCGTCTCCTGGATAATCCCAAAAAATCGCTTTTTGGGTCATTTTTTGTTGCCTACAAAGCAACCTAAAGGTCCACCTGATGTAAAGCGATTACAATTGCCTGTGTGAGGTCCTATTGAGAGACAGGTTCATTCTCAAATTGATAAGTCGTAAATTTGAATCCCTGTGACAGAATGTATCTGTAACTTTAATTTTTAACCGACTTCAAAAAAGGAGGAGGTTCTCAATTCGACTGTATGTTTTTTTTTGTTTTCTTCTTTTTGTATGTATGTTACGCGATAACTCCGGTATTTGTGAACCGATTTTCATGATTCTTTTTTTTGTTGGAAAGGGGGAACTTCCATAGTGGTCCCATTTCATTTTGAAGGAAATCATCCACTTCTAAGGGTGCCTGTTCAGGCATAAAGATTCATTTTTTTTAAATAGCGCCTAAACTTTCTTAAGGAGCAATTATTTTAATGGTTGATTTTGCTATTTCTCCAATTCAAGGCGTTTTTTTCTCAATATTCTTTGAGTAGTGAGAACTGATTTTTATTACCTCCAGTGCCAAGTCTTGTATAGTGACGAATTTAAGGGTATTTCAATAAAAGTTAGCAAATAGACGTAATTCCACGTACTTTTGAGGTCGGTTTTTTTAGTGCTCTGTACTGAGATTATATAAATTATGCACATTTGTGTAAATTTTTAACCAATATCTCATTAGCAGTCCAATTGCGATACATGACAGCGTAGTCAGGTATTTAATACCTATTGGTATATCAGATGTTGCGGCGAGTACAAAATAGCTATTTTTGTAACTGATTTGTTTTAGATTGACGAGCTACAATTTATCAAAGCTACTCTAATTTCTAATGATAACTAACAAATCAACTAGATGGCGCTTATTGCACAAATTTTTATGGATACTGCCGGGTATTCTTTATTTTGTTTAGGATTAGCGCCACCTATCTATATTAAAATAAAATAAAGTAAAATAAATAACCTGTATTCTTCTGTATTTAACATTCATTTTTTTCAATAAAATAAAAATAAAACTCAAACAAACTAATAATTTTACTCTACGGCGTAGGCCTCCCCTAATTCTCTCCACTCTTCTCTTTCTCCGCTTTAGCCATCCAATATGGTCCAATTCTTTCTGTAAAGACGTCTCTCCATCTATTCTTTGGTCTACCTTGGCTTCTTTTTATATCCGTTGGGATCCATTCTGTGGTAATTTTTGTCCATCTGTTATTATGTAACCTACAGATATGGCCTGCCCATTTCCATTTTAATTGGCGTATTCTTTCCGTTACATCCTGTACTTTTGTTCTTTTCCTTATCCGCTCACGCGATACATGCAGCCGTAGACGCATACCACACCTAGAGGTGCCGGTGATGATTTCATACCGATTTATCGGATATCGAAGTTATAACAGGTAAAAGAACTAATACTAATTGCTATTTCGGTAACTACTCTAGCAAACCATAAAGTTTTTAATGCCTGGATCTGTCATTTAAAAAAAATAAACAACTTCAAAAATACGTCACGACAATCGTGTGTGTTATTGTTTGGGCTGGTGATTTCGGTGTTTATTTATTGAAAACATACCGTAAGTAACGTTTTTTAAGTTTACCCTGAATATAAATGTTTATAAATTATACTTTAAGGAGTAATTTCATGGTGAACGTTAGAACCACTCAAACGGAATATTATCATATTTACCCAAGTACACCAAAAATTTAATTAGTGCTTTTTAAATGCAGGATTTGCGGTGTATTACTGCATTTTATTTGAGATGTTTTTGTTGTCGTACGGAGGGTATTTATTTAGCAATGCAGAATAATAATTTTTATTTATAAAAACTTGTATTTAAACTGAATCCTTTTCTAATTAGCAAAACCAATAGCTGCCATATTGCGGTAGGATGAGCGCATCGCGTGAGCGGTTAGTACTTGGTTTTTGATTTTGTCAGATTTTTGATACCCAGTAAACTTCTTTCCTCTAGCAGATTACCATATTAGGAAGCGTTTATTTATAAATTAGTTTGTAATACACAGTGTCATCTATTGACATGCATGTTTGTCAAAGTTCAGAAAATAATTTTAGTACATGATCAATATTTAAATAATATTACAAAGAATGAAACTAATTTATTATGTTTCATATTAAAGAGGAATGAATTGATATTCACGGCCATTTACTTAATGTAAACCACTTCCAGGCTATTGGTCAGCGCCATTTCTAGATATAAGACTGAATTTTGAACTTCTCCAGAGTTACGATCTGTAGTATGAAGATTAACAGTGCTCTTGAGTCATTGATCCATTATAGCAATAACTCTCTCTAACGAAAACGTGTGAAATACACAACCTGCGTTAGGCCATCCAGATTTTTTTGCTTTGGGGTAATGCCGCCGATATCAATAGAATCTTTGTCCTGCAGAAACGTGCAGTTAGGGCAATTTACAATCTGGGCCCCAAAGTATCTTTGAGAGATAAGTTTAAGGAAATTAACATTCTCACACTAGCCTCACAGTACATTTATGAAAATGTAATTTATGTTAAAAGGAATAGTAATTTATTTATGAATAATAGTGACAGACATAACATTAATACGAGGAATAGAAATAAACTAGCTTTTCTTGATAGTCGTCTTCACAAAGTCAAAAAATCATTTAAGATTATTTTGAATTTGAAAATTTGAATTTGAGATGGATTATGGTCTAAATCCTTTTTATCTCTCTACTGAACTCAGTTATCTTCTAGCGGGAGAGTTTATACCATAGTTTGTTATAACGACCCATGCGAGTTAGATTCTTCACTCGTTTCCAGGGATTATGAACCGTCTTCACAAATACCGGTTCCATCACAATGTATTCCTTCAACATTAGCGAAAGGTAACTTAAAAACTGAAGTCACACTCTCGCTCAAGAAAGGCGTACAATTCAGAAACAAATATTTTATTTTAAAATGTTAATAGAAAACCTCAAACAAGGAAAAATCTTTATAGAGTAAGACAGCTAAATACCTAATATTAATGTCAGGTTTCTTAATTTTCGTTAAGTAATAAGATCAAAATTTATATACTAAGAAAAGGAATTATGATTTAAGAAGCATATTTTTACTAAAAAAGGCTTTTATTCTGAACATTTATTTATTACTGGCCTTAACAGACAAAGGGACCTTAAAGAGGTATTTGACAAATTATGACCTCCCAACAATAAAACTGAGCTTTAAGGCGTCGATAGACCGGCCAAGGTTCGGGCTAACTTTACTTCAAGTAATCCTGTGAGATCCGCCACAAGCCTTTTGTATCCCATTCAGGAAACTACAGCCTTTAAAACCACGTCTTATTTCACTTAGGTCAAAGTAGAATCAACTGTATGTAAATAGCGCAAAGGAATAGTGGTATGCAGTTTCAACACTGTCAGGTTCCTATTATCGTCAAAATAAACTATAGCAATTGAGTGGCATCCCTTGTCCAAACTGAAAACTTTGATCTGTTTTAATCATCTAATCTCGTTCAAGCCCTTTGATTAGTTCGGACTACGAATTATTTGAGCATTTGTCACTTGAAATGTCGTTTACTCTTAAACTCCTGGTATTTACAGGTGTAGGGGAAATTGACCAATATAACTAACTTCGCACTTATCAAGCCAGTGAGACACCCAATATATATTGGACAAGATTTTTGTTGCGAATCTAAGGGTCGTATTCCAGAACTCTACTCAATGCTCAAATCAGGATTTGAGCAGGCTCGAGTATGATTTCAAGCACTGGAAATACGACCTTAATGGCAAGGACTTGAGTATGATTTCTAGTGCTTTGAATCATACTCAAGTTCTGACTGAGCATTGAGTAGAGTTCTAGAAAAGACCCTAAGGAGCGTATATTTTTTCAACGTATTATTTCAAGCAAACCAACGTTTTGGCCTCTTTAAAAGTCTCATTGTCGCGTCTGGCTGGTAGTAGACGTAAAGTCGTTAACCAGTCTTCTTCTTTAAGAAGACTGGATAATGACTTTACGTCTACTACCGCGATCTTCTAGCTTCTAAAAAAATCTTACTAGCGCGATTCAGGAATTCACAAAACGCCAGCAGCGCCATCTATTGTCAACAAAGCTAACTAATTCCATTTGCTGTCTAATATTACCTAAAATTAACTGAATATGGTAACCGAGTTTTTAGGTTTTCACGATTGTTACACATAGGAAATGAAACTATTTTTTGTACCATGTGGTAGTACGGGACCGTGGGACCTATAAAGGGCCCGAAACGTCGGTTTATTTGAAAAAACAAATACACGCGATTTAAATCCGGAAAAATAGTTTCATTTCATATGAATATAGTAAGATTATGTCTACGGAACAAACTAACGTATACGAGTGAACACACACATGTATAAAGGAAATCACATGATACATGTACTAATAAACTATGAGCCACCAAAGCCTCAGCATAGTGCTGTTTTTCAGTCTCCGCCCCTGTCGGACATTGTCGGAACATAATTTTGAAAAAAGGTCTACTACAAAACAAACATCATTAATCTAACGTAAATCTAACTATTTATTTACTGCTTACGAATGATAATTATGTGATCTGAATACCATACAACCACACCAAGCAAAAACAAACTAACCTAATCAGAACTACAAAGGGTACAAATGATTGTTACCGGCCGACTACGGATTATTATTCCACAACCGATCGAGATACATGGGTTGTGGCCTTGCCCACTCTTTCCCACACTTCAAGGAGGAACACCGATGTTGACATACCCATAGAAGATTCTAGTTTATGGCCGAATTCGGCCCGCCTCCCACAAGCGGTACTCCCTGGTTAAAATTTATTTTTTGTAAAGGATTTGTAATTTGATAAAGACACGAACGCTAATATCCACGTTATTAGTAGTATGTAGTGGTTTCGAGTAAGGCAAATTGAAATCTGTAGTATTTACCTCATTAGTGGACAACCACGGTAATGTAACAGAATTGCAAATTATTATCAGAGAAATAACGGTCCGAAATGTTACAGGAATCATTTTATCTCTAAGTGTACAAACGATATTCATATTTCCTTGGATTGGAATCGGACTTAGTGCACAAGTGACATCCGAAGTGGGTCCAAGTTTTCTAGATTCATATACTCGCGGATTCGGGACGAATGGCGGTAAGCAACACAGGTTGCAGTGGCGATCAGAACATTAAATCGCAAGATCTGAGTGACACTGTACCCGCTCACGCGATGCGCTCCTCCTACCGCAATATGGCGGCTATTTGGTTTCGCAAATTAGAAAAGCATTCAGTTTAAATACAAGTTTTTATAAATAAAAATTATTATTCTGCATTGCTAAATAAATACCCTCCGTACTACCAACAAAAACATCTCAAATAAAATGCAGTAATACACCGCAAACACTGCACTTATAAAGCACTAATTAAATTTTTGGTGTACTTGGATAAATATGATAATATTCCGTTTGAGTGATTTTAACGTTTACCATAAAATTACTCCTTAAAGTATAGTTTATAAACATTTATATTCAGGGTAAACTTAAAAAACGCTACTTACGGTATGTTTTCAATAAATAAACACCGAAATTATCAGCCCAAACAATAACACACACAATTGTCGTGACGTATTTTTGAATTTGTTTCTTTTTTTTAAATGACAGACCCAGGCATTAAAAACTTTATGGTTTGCTAGAGTAGTTACCGAAATAGCAATTAATATTATTTCCTTTACCTGTTATAACTTCGATATCCGATAAATCGGTATAAAATCATCACCGGCACCTCTAGGTGTGATATGCGTCTACGGCTGCATGTATCGCGTGAGCGGTTAATGAGCCCGTCACCCTGAGATATAAGTTGACAAGTCCCATGTGGCCATAATTTCACCAGCACTCTTACCCTTCAATACAGGAATGCAGTAATGCTCACAGTACTCCTTGGCTTCGCTGGATGAATTCTTCCACTAGGAAGCTACTAAACAACGATATTATAAGGACATGAATATACTTTAAAATGACGTATCGTTTGAAATATACTTTATAGGTGTGAAATTCATCATCATAGTTGTCATCGACATCAAAACACAAGTAAAAGATGTTAGCAGTATTAAAATTAATCTAGCTGTGTTTTTGAAGCATAACAGCATAAGAATGCGAATATCAAATCAAAAGACCAAGTGCAACTTCATTACCTTTTAATTTCATAGTTTAATACTTTTGTAATCTTATCTTTTCAGTTAATAAACTCGGTTCTGTAACTTACAGCTTCGATCATAAGGTAAAATTTAACATTAAACGAGTTTCGCAGAAATGCATTGTTAACTTTGTTTGTAACGTTTCTTTTACCGAGGCCTTTCTAAATTATTTAACGTTGGAACTTTTTGTGGGACCTTAATTTAACTGCCAATGAGCTATCCTCATTTCTTAAATTATAATTAAATAATACTCTGAGATTACGGGTTATTCTAATCTTTGATGTATCCTGATTCGGTGGTAAAATTAAGTGATTTATTTTATAAATTAATCAGAGTTTTGTGATTTTCTTTATGTAGCAATGGAAGTTCAGAAATGTAGGGAATTGGGATTTTATTTTTATTTACATATAACATATTTGTATTAAGAACAATCAACTTAATCAGATATCTAATCAAGGTGTAATAAATCAATGTCACCTTATCTCAGTTGGTTATCATACTTATATGGTTTGATATTATAAGATCGTAGCTAGAGGTACATAAAAAAATCTTAGCAAAAATGGTCTTTAAAATTTGCTAACAAAAAATTTCATTGGAGTCTTGTTTTGAGTTTAGTTAGTTTATTTGGCGTGGCGTTTTTACAAAATCATGTTGCACATGTTGGAGTTTTGATAAATGGGAACGATGCAGGGTGACATTTAATTCATTTGGCACCGATAAAACAAAAAATGAGAAATTACATACTTAGTGCAAGTGTGCGCTACACCCGAAACACAACACAACAACATAATCCTACGAAACTGCATATAGGATTATGTTTAAGATAAGAAAATTGTTGAATGTTTGTTTGAGATCCATTGTTGTTCATTTGATTGTGAGATACTGTACCTGCGTCCGAAGAAATGTCTAAAATATTAGATGTCAAAGCTGTGTACCTCTAAATAGATAAGGCCATCTTTCTCAGAAATCATGATCTCAGTACAGAGTACTAAAAAACCGACCTCAAAGTATATTGAGAGAAAAACGCCTTGAATTGGAGAAATAGCAAAACCAACCATTAAAATAATTGCTCCTAAATTAAAGTTAGGCGCTATTTACAAAAATGAATCTTTATGCGTGAACAGCCACCCTTAGAGGTGGATGATTTTTTTCAAAATAAAATGGGACCACTATGGAAGTACCCCCGTTCCAACAAAAAACAATCATGAAAATCGGTTCACAAATACCGGAGTTATCGCGTAACATACATACAAAAAAAAAGAAAAAAGAACATACAGTCGAATTGAGAACCTCCTCCTTTTTTGAAGTCTGTTAAAAAGAGAAATAATTTTTCTTTCAGCTAGTAACAAATAAAAATTAAATATAACGATTCATTCATTTATTGAAATTACACTTCATGTACTGAATATGAATATTCATGTACGGTCATCTGTACCGCGTCACGCAAGCTTGGCATCCTGAACAAGGTGCACCGATTTTTTACTCCAGAGCTGCGATACCTGTTGTATAAAGCTCAGGTCCGAAGCAGCATGGAGTACTGTTCGCACCTTTGGGACGGCTCTGCCACCCGTGCCGGACTGCGTTGCCACAGTTGGACGGTCAGTTAAATACCGTCCTGCACTAAAAAGTTTGGCAATTCGTTTTTATGCCGAACCATCAAATTGTGGAACCAACTCCCGGCGCATGTATTCCCTCCTCTCTATAACATCGGGTCCTTCAAACGTAGTGTGAAGAAGCATTTGGCCAGACCGGCAAAATGATAGTGACGGAGTGAAGATATTTGTGTTTTCCATCCGTTACTCTCATCTCTGGACTGTATTCGCACTTTCCATCAGGCGCGGTGCAGTCATTTTGCCGAGTCACAATAAAAAATAAAAAAAAAAATGAGCAAAAAACTTTTTTTCTACCATAAACTTCCAGTTAAAGAACGAAAGAAATCCGATAAAACTTTGTATTAATTTTCAAAAGCTGTAAAACAAAAGCTCTTGTTAACCGACTTCAAAAAAAAGGAGTAGGTTATACGTTCGGCTGCATGTACGTTTTCAGATATCTTCGTCAATTGTGAACCGATTTTAAAAATTCCTTCTTTGTTTGAAAGGTGGTGATCCCATTGTCACCAAGTCAAAATCTGATAAAGGGATCTCATAAAAATTGAAGGAAATCTTCAAATTTTACAGGCATGGCCGTGTATTCACCAATTTCTCCATCAATTGCGGACCGATTTTGGAAATTGTGTCTCGAGGTGGTCCGTGATGCTGTTCTGGGCTCGTTTCGGCTATTACAAATTACTAATTATTTTCCGCAAATAAACGTCGACTTTTCACTTGACACAACACAAATGTAATCAACAAATCATTGTCACCATGATAACCAGAAAATAAAATATAAAATGTACAAAGAAATCAGAATCTGACGACAGGATCCCATGGAAATCGAAAGAAACCGCTAAGCAAACTTTTAAAATCGATTTCTTTTTCAATGAAAAAGTTACAATTATTATTTATGAATACAATAAGACCCTAGAGTATTATTGTATTTGTATATAATATACGCGTTGTGTTTGCATTGTACGGTTTTCAAAATAACACAATATCATAGACAACAATATAGCCCGTTATAATTAATAACGTAGCCATTATTTCATTAAAGACTTGCACGTGAGTAATGCCCGTACTTTTGAAACTTAATTAAGCAAAGAGTTCACCTCGTTAAATATTAAAGGCGTAATTTGTGTCGGTCCTACATGATGACACCACCATATTTTTGTAATTAATGGGTTATCCTGGCTTGTGTCGCGGTGTTTGGGGGACTCAAATTACATTTGTAACTTTGATATGACAATAACTTTTCAAATAGGTCGTTTCAGACTAAATAAATGTAATAAACCCTAATTATTAAGTATATTGAATATCACGAAGTTTTACTATGATTTATTAATACGAAGATCACACACAAAGAAAATTCCGTCGATTCGGATCGATCCGTGTCAGCTATCTCGCCATATCGTGTCAGCCACGGTATGGTAAGCAGGCAATAGCGTTCGACACGTTTACTTTTTTCTTAAGAAGTGACTGTATTGCAGCGGTATAAAGTTTACTTTCGTTTCTAGTAACAAAAATACTACAAGTACGACTATCGACTACTAAGTAGCAAAATAAGGCATTTTAAAGCAGGAGGTAATTGACACGAACATGGCGGACTGAGCTTAGGTATGTGGAACTCCGCGTACTGTTAGCATACGTCTAACGCAACCCAAATACTTCTACTGTATTTATTGTTTTGACTGAGGGCGTACAGGAGCGCCGAGCGGCGGCGCCCGGCTCGCCTCCAAAGTGCCCGCGTCTCTCGAGGCCCTAGCGAAGTAAACGGGTTATTATTTCGCAACATCATTTATAATTACGCCATTTCCACCCGAATTTCCCATCACTGGAGATGGGAATCAATGGGGGGGGGGGGGACATAAGTGTAGGTATTCCGTTTTAATTGCGTGCCTAGGAGAAAGATATTGATTGCACCCGGGCGCTACATGTTCGCCGGCACTGACAAGTCATATTGTATGGGAGTTCACCAGGGGGATATACTGATGCCCTTGCTCTTAGAACAAATGCAATGCTTAAGTCTCTACCAACATTTATTAAATATAAGACTGGAATATACAAGTATGCTGTAACGTAAATTATTAATACCACAAAAACAAAATATGAGATGAAGTTGTAGAATTTGCTAATTCGTTAATACGGAAAGTAACCAGCCCATATTTTTAACATCAATGATATATATCACGTTTTCATCACGCAGGTATAAACCAGTTTTTCGTAACTCATGAATAATGTCGTAGCGGAGATTTACCGACGTCAGAGGGTTAGGGCAAGAAAAGAGAAAAAATGTATATGTGGCTGATCCAGTACCACTATTTAAAGGATAAAACAGTTACTTTTAAGCTTAATTCACATTACCGTGAAAATATAAGGAGGAGATTCTCAATTCGACTGAATGTCTTTTTTTTGTATGTTTTTATGCGATAACTCCGGTATTTGTGAACCGATTTTCATTATTCTTTTTTTGTTGGAAAGGGGGTACTTCCATAGTGGTCCCATTCATTTTGAAGAAAATCATTCACCTCTAAGGGTGGCTGATCACGCATGAACATTCATTTTTATGAATAGCGCCTAAATTTTACTTAAGGAGCAATTATTTTAATGGTTGATTTTGCTATTTCTCCAATTCAAGGCGTTTTTCTAATCAATATGCTTTAAGTATTGAGAACCCATTTTTATTATCTCCAGTGTCAAGTCCTGTATAGTAGCGAACTAGGGGATATTTCAATAAAACTTAGCAAACAGACCTAACTCCACGTACTTTTGAGGTCGGTTTTTTTAGTACTCTGTACTGAGATTATTTTGGCTCGTATCTGGTTACCCAATTGATATAAAGTACATAAACAGTATTATACTGTTGTTCCAAAATTTCAATACTGTACCTCTATAAATATCACCTATTTCTTCTACAAAACTGCTTTGCTTGGTAAAGGAAAAATCAGTATAATAAGAAATAGATGGGTTTAAGATCTTACATTGCATGACATGTAACGCAATCATGATGTTAAGTATGAAAGAGTTGTAACCCTAACTAGCCATGAATAGGTTCACGGCAACGAAATGGGAAACTTTCGGTCCACAAAATTTATTAAAGAAGTAAAGTTTAAAGAAAGGCCCTAAATGGGCCGAGAAACTGAATTACAGAAATAGATACATAACGGCTGTAGACTTATAAATTATTACACATGATTAGCTTATTAACAGCTCCGACTGTTGTAGCGGTCGAACTGGGAGTGACCGTGGTACGAAAACAAAATGAGAAAGTGAAGGAAGATGGAACAATTCAAATTTAAAATTTAAATACAAGTAAAATAAAAAAAAAAGATAAAATACAAGAGGAGAGAGGCGATACAAAGAGGTGAGATGACGGTGTAAGGAGGTCACACCGTCACAAGTATACTTCCTCATGGTTTTAAATATTCATCAAGTAAACTGTATTTTGAGCCTAATTTAACTACCTTACTTATTTATGCCACCCAGCATATCACTGCGTTCCGGTTTTGAAACGTAAAGGTGGAACTACAGGATAACCGGCACAGTGATTGTATCCCTCAGATTTTTGCGATTTTAAACTTTGAGTGGTACTGCTGCTGTTATAGATAGGCATGTCGCTTACCACAAGGCTCTAGACTTGTCCGTCTCGTCATTTGATATTATCATAATCATTTATTTGCTCACCATTATAACGTCCTATGTCTGAAATCATCAAAATCTTACCTATCTTTATCGTGACCCAGAAAAAAGTAGTTGTAGTCCTGTTAAAAGTAAGACTCTCAATATGCAAGGTTTCTGGTTCTGTCTACCCTGTCTTTACAAGTGAACCGACTGCATTCCTACGGGTTCGTGTGACCTCCATCAAGCCGATCATTTATTAGTAAGGAAAGGTCCTGCACTGCATTTTGCAACTAGTGACCGTCACTGGCCACCGACATACTATTTGTATGAATACCTTATGAAGTATCTTTAAGAATAATATGATAATAATATTGTCGTCGTCAGATGCCTACCTACGAAACCAGACTGTCTAAATGCAACCTAGTATCACTCAGTGTTCGACGAACAATGTATAATTTAATTTATCTTCACACAATCTTACACTCTTACCTAGATTTCGCTAATTTATTGGATAGTATTAATATTAACATTAGATACAACCCTCGACGTCCTCAAGCTTTTGTCCTAAATGTTTTTAAAAACAACACATCTTTTTACAATCCCATAACAAGAATGTGTCGCACATATGACCTTATTAAGGACAATAAACAAATAGATATATTTAATTCTAAGTATCACGTATTTAAGAAGTCCGTCTCAGATGTCCTCAAGTAGTAATAATTTCATTTTAATACTTTTTTCTTTCTTTTTTGTATTTTCTGTTATACATATATGTGTTTGTACAAACATAAATTTCGTAATCTATAATTAATTGACAGTAACTTTCCTAAACATGCCGCGCGTACACGCTTCTGGTTAGCATTCTGGTTCAAATCTGGTTTTAAACAAATTAATATGTTAATCTATTTTGGATGTCGACTGTTGTGTTCGTCTAATAAATAAAAAAAAATACATTTCATTTTCAGTGTTCATAATTCTGTTAATTACCGACGATCGTAATTATTAATTATTTACCTTGGATTTGAAATTGGTTATTAAAACAGTTTTAAATAACATTTGCAATTCTAACTTCATTGTCGCAAGCTTCACGATCTTCTATTTAATTTGAATGCGCGCGTGATTTTAGGAATTGCCTGTTGGATTAGGCATTACTTTGTAGCTGTGGTGGGGAGGCGTCGTTATGACGCCATTTCTGAGGTATGAATTTTAGTAGAATCGTCTTTTGTCACACGATTAATGCCATGTAATTTTGTAGCAAGATTATTGTGGTTACTTGGTGTAATTGGATGAAATTTTTTTATGTAGCGTTTTACAGCTGTGACAGATTATTAACAGTCGCAGTGGTCATGATTTGTAACTTGGTATTCATTATTTCTTTTGCATTATTGTATACATTTACACAAAAAGCACTTTCTCATCTATCGTATTTATTAAAACTTGACTCAGAGCTTACTATCTTGACTTTTAAGAGTCGATACTATCTCAGCTCAAATTCAATTTTATCCCCTTCTTATATGGTTCATTTTGCTTGGGTCGAGCGGCAAGGACATTTTTAGAATGAAACTGACTCAACAAAAAATTGCAGCTTTTTACACAAAATAAGTATTGAAGTTTTAAAATTTTGGGACAACGAAAACGGCTCAATTGCTAATCCGTCACTTTTTCACCAACGGTGATGGCGAGAAATCCTTGCAGATGCAGCTTATATTTATCGCAGTGGAAGTGGAATTTCCTACATTTTATTGAGACCCTTAAGAACACTGAACACTGATTTCTAAAATCATTTTACGGTATGTGATTTTTTAAATTTATTTAATTAGGTCACTTTCATTCTAAACGTGCGATATACGCAAATTTATTGTATTTAACAAACGCTTATTAAAAGTACTAAATAAAGAAATAAGGTCAAAAAAGCAGCAAAACCGAGAACTGGTGGAGTGGATGAGTGCTGGAGTGGAGACTAAGATCAGTACCAGAAGCACCGGCTATAGAGAAGGCTAGACAGACGATATATGTACAGTAATCGGAAAAACTCAGATGCAACTAGCCCCAGATGGAAAAAGATGGTGTGCAAGAGGAGACCTAATATTCAGCAGTGGATAAATCTAAAGGCTATAAAAGAAGGAATAAAGAAAATAATATTCGAAATGTGCTTAATATAGAAGGAATAAAAAAATGTACCGTCAACTTTTCTGGTTAAAAGTAGCCCATTTCATTGAACGGCGCCCCGGGCGTAGTTTTCAAAAGCCTGTCAACATTTCCGCTTTGGATAGCTAATCTTATTATTTGGCGGAAGTAACTGCCCGCCTTTTGGTCACCGAAAGCTTGCAAGATTTATTTAAGCAGTTTATTTTTTATCTAGTTCTTAGGTTTTAACGATTGTTACACATAGAAAATGAAATTTTTTTTCCGGATTTCAATTACGTATATTTGTTTTTTCAAACAAACTAACGTTTCGGGCCCTTTACAGGTCCCATGGTCACGAAACCACCAACAGTCGAGCGAAGACTTGTCATTTTACCCTATGTGAGAGGTGTTACAAACAAGATCGGAAGAGTCCGATCAGGCGAAAATCTAGACCTATATTAAGCCCCTGAGGAAGATTTTTCAGTTCCTAAGACCCGTGAAATGTAACATCCCCTTACAAGATGCAGGAGTTTCCAAGCCTGACTGCGAGTGCGGTCACTCTTATGTTGGATAAATGAAGAGAAATATTTGTACCTGCGTCGAGGACAACATAGCTGATGTCAAACACCGCCGCCTAAACAAGTCTGCAGTATGCAAGCATATCATGAATGAACCTACACATTCGATTAAGTTTAACAAACCCCAGGTCCTTTCAATCATTTAACATTTATTCAATATATTAAATACATGTATTATATTAGTGCAGTGCGGTGTGCACTTGGAAACGGACGTGCTCTACTACGCAGTAAGCATTACTATTATAATTCGAGTGTCGCACGGCATAGGCCGCTGCGCGTAAGTAGCAATGGGTTCCCAACAAGTCATAGCCAATGAACTTTTGGCGTTTATCCAACACGCCATCGATACCTACCATGAGAGAGGTCAGTATTGTGCAGATCTGCAAATCCAACTTCAACGAGGATGAGATTTGTAGCGGCAAAGTGCTGCGCTGTTTCGAAGCCTCGGCAAAGTCGAGCAGTCCCTGGGTAACTACCTTGATCTGAAATTTAGTTTTAAAAGATAATGTGCAGATTTCACTGTCAAAATTGTTATTGCAATGCGTTGTCTGTACGATTATTGTTTCTTTCTTGACCTGAGTTAAATGGCGTTTGCAGGGTTGCCAGATTTCATAAAATTTTAAATGGTCATGTGATTGTTGTCGACAGTTTTCTGTTAGTTGTCTGAATTGAGAATGTTACGTTCTAATGATTACTAATTGCGTTATTATATTCTTTATTCTTATTTTGACTGTTGGTCGATCATCATTATCGAAATCTTTATTATCACTCCTAATTGTTTTTATACACACATCGTACTGTTAATACAATGGTGTATTAACTCAAAAAGTATATTTTATGCAACACGAATTCTCACAAAGACTCATTTCCCGTGAAAGATTATTAAAATGTACGTATAGGTTAAAGTTTATTACAGAGGTTTAAATAATTTCCTTCTTGTCAAATATTTTTAAAAATAAAATGGAAAAAATAATTTCATATTTTTGAGTAAGGACTGTTTTGTCCAGAACTGACTCACATAAAATTTGTCTCAGTTGGACTTAAGTACCTAGATATCTTTTAATTGTTTCTTACAATATTCTAACGACGGTTGTATTAACGTGTAGAGAATCATGTTTCACATTCAGCAGTGGTATAATATTGAATTTCACGTATTTAGAGTTACGACACTATTGTAATAGCAGTGCGACATGTACTGTATGTATGTATAAATTTTCAGTTGAACGAATAATGAACCGAAGGTGATTCAAATGAAACAAGTCGGCTATTTATTGCATAAGCTTAACTAACATTAAGTCGACAGTCGATATAATTGTTTAGTGACTGCAATCACTAGTAGCTTGCAAACGAGCAACTCTTTTGCGCAGTGAACTGTAATTTTTCTTCATCTTCAAAAAAGCCTGTACAATTTAAAATTCATTGCTTTTCCCCTTTACCTAGTCACAGTTTTCACTATACAGTTAATCCTTCATTTGGTTTAAATACAACATATCTCTAAAGTATATGTTTACAAAGAAGATTCAAACGATTTACTAAGACTCGAGAGCCGGTAAGGAGCTACAAAATCGTATTAAGATGCAAACGCCTCGTAGATACACTTACTTGTCGGGTCGCTCCATTAATGTACTTTAAAACTTAGTTAAACTTACAATGAAAACAAATTTGCGGAAAATACAAACAGGTAAAATTTGCAAATAGGTTAAATACCTATCTGATCTGACAAATTATATTTCCAATTGGGTAAAAAAAGCTTTTAGATCAAAATGTGCAAATTAGGAGCTATAACTAGTATAAATATAACTCTACATGTTTGCACGATGATAAAACTTAAAAAACTGTAATATTTTACGTAAATATTCATACATATCAGACATCTAACAAAATAAAGGGGATTTTTCTGTTTGGCAATCTTAGTGATTAAATGTTTTGTATATAAGTTATCTAAAGCACAGATCAATTCTAAATATTTACTTTTTTTAATATTCCTTCTTTACATTTTCATTTTCGTAACTGTTAGTTGTTTTCAGTCATAAGAGTTTATTAACAAAATGTTGGCAAAAGACGTGTAAAAAGCTAGCCAAGATTGCCTGGCCTTTAAACTTTGTTTCGGTCTATTAAATGGACATTATTTTGTTGTGTAACTTTGTTTAAAACTGAAATGAGAAAAAAAAGTTGGCCTTTGAATGACACGTACAGAGGGAAAAAGGTTCATTGTATTTTTTTATGATACCGAATGACGGGACGAACAAGTCGTGAGCCTGGTGGTAAGCGACACGCCTGCCCCTAACAGTTGCAGTACCACTCAAAGCTTTAAATCGCAAATTTTATGGGCGCTATCACTACGCCCGCCACCCTGAGACGTAAGTTGACAAGTCCCATGTGCCTGTAACTTCACGAGTACCCTTCAAAACCGGAACACAGTTATGTTCACATTACCGCTTGGCGCCAGAAATAAGTAACGTGGCAGTACTTCTCTAGACGAACTCTTTCACAAGAAGCTCTACTGCTACTAACAAGTTTATTTATCTTTATCATCAACGTACAGTATAATGGCGTAGTGTGGATATTTGACTAAAGTAAGCCTCCGTTACAATGTAATACATTTTACCTTCTTACCTACTACGAAGATAATAAATTTCTTAGGAAAGCCGATGGGACGTCATGTTATATTGACCCTTCGCTTTTCCCCACAGTGTGATATTATCAGAGGAGCATGGTTGAAAATATTTCTACCCCAAGGCGCACTACTTAGCCCAATTTTATGTCTAACATTATTCAATTTCTATTTATCACACCACGCAGTATCAAATGGAATTAAATAAAATCATTTATTGTTAACGGCATTATTAGTTACAAATTACAACAATAATCATAATAAAATAAACGTCATTACATAGGAAATAAGAAGCTCTTCAATGTTCTAAAACAGCGTTAGAAGCCACCTTTCTAAATTAATCTTAAACCAGTCCACCAGTATCTTAAAAGATGGGCAGAGGCTTAGAACCCGTACAACTCGCCCGGGTTTTTACCCAAAGAAAACAGAAAGAAAAGAACCTATTTCTGCCCCAAATCGTGGGCGAAAACGGCGAATACGGAATTTGGTATAAATCCATACTCATTACAAATTTCGGTGTAAAAAATATTTAGATTAGTTGAGATTAGATTAATCTCAGTACAGAGTACTAAAAAAACCGACTTCAAAAGTCATTCATCCCCTAGTTTGCCACTCGTATAGGTGGAATATTTTTTTCAAATTAAATAGGACCACTCCTGAGGTACCCTCTTTCTAACAAAAAAGAAACATCAAAATCGGTTCACAAGTCGGAGTTATCGCGTAACATACATACAGTCGAATTGAGAGACTTCTCCTTTTTTTAAATCGGTTAAAAAGAGGCAACTCGACACAATATCTATGAATAATATATAAGATTTTTGATGAAAATCGATTCAAATGCATACGATCCAAATATTTTTTGTATGTCCTACATTTATTTCACTCGTGAGTTTGGCTGCAATTTATGGTTGTATGTTTGTGTCCATGGCACTCGAGACACAGGGTTTCTCTGTGTGTGCGTTATTATAATTATTGTTTCATGTTGTACCCGATTATGTAAATGGACTGTTCATACTTGGCTAATTTGTACGGAATCTTTTGTGTTTATTTTTGCAGTAATCATATCTAGAGTTAATGACTATTACCATAATTGGGTACTCCAGCTATAGGCACGCTTTTAATGTAAGAGTACCCCGTGTCAATCGGCAGTATTTGCCCATAGTCAAGCTCCTTGCGTCAGCAAGGATGACGTCTTTGGCATATTTGAATCATATAGTAACGATGTTTCATAGCAATAAAGTAGTTTAACGTTATTATTAATCATATAAGTGCGGTTTTCCTTGATAAGCGAAAAACATCTCAAATATCACATGCATATTGAAACGCCTCGATACCAGGTAGATGCATTGAATTCATTGGAATGAAAAGCACAAAGACTTATAGGCGACGACTCTCTTGTGAAATTGGAAGCTTCAAAATCTTCGACTATCGCAGAAAAGTTGCCTGCTTATCGGTTTTCTATCGGATATGTCTCACCCTCAGTGTAATAAGACCACGTCTGTAAAATGACAATAAGAACGAAATTCCACGATAGCTTTTTTATCCGCTCTCGCGATGCGCTTCTTCTACCGCAAAATGGCGGCTATTTGGTTTCGCAAAATAGAAAAGCATTCAGTTTAAATACAAGTTTTTATAAATAAAAATTATTATTCTGCATTGCTAAATAAATACCCTCCGTACTACCAACAAAAACATTTCAAATAAAATGCAGTAATACACCGCAAATCCTGCACTTGAAAAGCATTAATGAAATTTTTGGTGTACTTGAATAAATATGATAATATTCCGTTTGAGTGGTTCTAACGTTTACCATGAAGTTACTCCTTCAAGTATAGTTTATAAACATTTATATTCAGGGTAAACTTAAAAAACGCTACTTACGGTATGTTTTCAATTAATAAACACCGAAATCACCAGCCCAAACAATAACACACAACGATTGTCGTGACGTATTTTTGAAGTTGTTTATTTTTTTTAAACGACAGACCCAGGCATCAAAAACTTTATGGTTTGCTAGAGTAGTTACCGAAATAGAAATTAATATTAGTTCTTTTACCTGTTATAACTTGGATATCCGATAAATCGGTATAAAATCATCACCGGCACCTCTAGGTATGGTATGCGTCTACGGCTGCATGTATCGCGTGAGCGGGTATGTTTCAATGGGAGAATTTTGTAATTTCATGTCTCTCGTGTCAGTTTTGTAACTAAAAATTACATTTGACGGATGATCCCATAGTATAGCTTTAACACGAAATAATAAAAAAATAGAAGTGTCTTAAGAGCCTCAAATGGCTTTGATTGATTCCGCAAAACATTGAAAATTGATTCAACATCAATTACTTTGGAAATATATATATTAGAATTGGGGATATACACTTATTAGCATACGGTGTGACAATACGATTCTTAAAAGTTTTCATGATAGAAAAAAAACACAAACCATATAAATAGGTCAATGACACAAAACTCGAAATTTTACAAGAAAACCGCTGTATTCAATACGTATTTTACATATACCAATGATTTTTTTCATATCAACTGAACTCTATAGGACACGATATATGATATACATTTTTCAAATTTCGTTTTAAAAGTAAAGCCAGTGTCACCGCCGCTCGACCAATGCAAAATGAACCGTATTAGTACGGGACAAATTTGAATTCAAGCTGATTGATTAGAACCGATGTCGCCAAAACTCACGATTCATAATTTGAAACACTATGAAATCTTGATAATGATTGGTCGTGATTTCTAATTTAAAAAGTTATATCTAACGAATTATGGACTGTCAACGTAATTCAAACTTTACCCTGTTGGCATATCGTTAAAAGTTCAATACCTATAGTTGCAAGTTACGACGACGTTTTGATTTTATATTGCAATTTTAATCAATTTGCTGGCATCTAGCGGTTAATAGCTGAACGATGACGAATTTGGTACCTGAAAGAGCGTTTTAGCTTCCTTAGGTCCCAGGATAAACCCTGTCGCTCTCTTGTTAGGTCCCAGTTATCTTTTCCATGCTTCAATTCCGGTTTCTGTTCTCACTCCTTCACTGTTCATGCGGTCAGACTTTGGAATGCACTTCCTATTACTGTTCACGAAAGTAAATCGTTAGCTATTTTTAAAGTGAGAGTTAAGGAGCATTATTTATCTACTATTCCATCCATATCTTAGGTATTATATTATAAAATATGTATTTATCTAAGTATTTATATAATTTATAACAATTTAATATTTTTATATTATTTTTTTTCTTGTTTTGTTGTGCACATATGCCCGTTCTTTTAGTTATAGTGTCCTGTATTTAGGTCTGCAGGAAGAAATTTCTATTAGAAATAAGCAGAACCTTTTGTTTTTAATTTCTTGTAATCTTTGTGACTTGTTGTATTTTTCCTGTACAATAAACTATTAAATAAAAAATTAAAAAATAAAATAAGAATTTGAAACGTATTCTTAATTCTCCAAAAAAGAAGCAATTTCGTTAGTTGCAACAAAAAAAAATTACGATTAGCAAAAAATTGAAAAAAATTTATATTACAAGTGTGACTATCATTTTTGCACTCAAAAGTAGCGAAGTAAGCCATTAATCTACGATTTTCGAAGTTTTGCGCGAGACAATTGACACGACCATGACGTACAAAGTGAAATGAAAATGAAAATATCTTTATTACCCTCACAAAAGAAACTTATATGCCTATGGTCCCTCGTGCGTGCGTGCGTGCGTGCGTGCGTGCGTGCGTGCGTGCGTGCGTGCTTGCGTGCGTGCGTGCGTGCGCGCGCGTGTGTGTGTGTGTGTGTGTGTGTGTGTGTGTGTGTGTGTGTGCATGAGTTCGTGCGTGTATGTGTGTGTCTGTGTGATTAGTCATGCTGGAGTGCAATTTTATTTATGATTCTTTTTTTGTGATACTGTGTATTTATTAGTGATTTTGAGTTTATGTGTTAGGTGACAATCTGTAATATTTTTTCTGTGCCGTCATAATCGTGAGAATCTAAGAAATGCTTAAGCTGTATCTTGAATTTATGGTTATTGGACTTTTTTACATTTTTTTCCTTTTTACTTAGCACAATGTAAATACGAGGCGCTATGAAACTGTATTGTCTTTGTGCAAATTTACTTTTTGTAAATTGGACTGGGCAGAGATTGCGTATTTGACTGGTGACAGGTAAGTAGGGAATGGTATGTTCATGGTAACGGCATAGACATTGGTAGATGAACATTTTTCTTATACTTAGTGTATAAGATTTTTTGATATACAATTGAGAGGTCGGACATCTATGTATATGGAAGTTTCAACAAGACTTTTAGTACGACTCTTTCCGCTTCTATTAATTGTGTCTTGGCAGCGCTTTCCCAAGTACATATGCAATATGTTACAATTGACTCGCCGAGAGCTTTATAAACTTGTATTAGTAATTTAGGTTCCGTCACTTGTCTTAAATTTTTGAATATATATATTAGCCTCCTGACACGTGCTGAATTCAGCTTTACTTGTAAGTCCCATCGTAAGTGTTGATCGAGATGTACGCCTAAATATCTGAGTGTGGTTGTTCTTTCTTGTTCTTTCGAGAGTTATGCATGAGCACAGAGTGTTAGTATCTATAGTTAGAATTTTATCTGTAAATGAACTGTCTGGTGATAAAGCAGCTGATTTGCTGAAACATAAATATTTGGTTTTTGATGTGTTTAATGACAGTAGATTGTCTTCAAGCCAAGAGGTTACTTTGGCCATGCCAATCTCAGCTAGAGAATGAGTACTCTGCCAATTGTCACTATGAAAGATTATAACTGTGTCGTCAGCAGACATAATAATCTCTGCATTATCAAGTTGCACGCCGCATAACTAATTTATATAAATAATAAATAACGATGCACTAAGAGGGCTACCTTGAGGAATTCCGTTTGAGTTTCCTCTAATGCCAATGTTTTCAAGCCGGGTTAACAGGATTGGTACAGAAGCCATATCAAATGCTTTCTATAGGTCGAGAAAGACACCGATACATTTTTCACCATTGTCTAGGTATGTGGCAACAAGTGACGTTAGTTTTAATACAGCATCTTCAGTACAGCGGTTCTAATTTGCGAAATTTCGTGTACTATTGGCGCAGTGTCACACAAACTAAGCACTTCTACTATATTTATTGGTCTGTGGCCTTTAATTATTACAAGGATACTATGTTTTGGACAGTGTGTGTGGAACTATAAAACTTATTTCCACATACACCGTTTCTTCTTAAGTCGTAGATATTCACACGAATGGAAGGGCAGAGAAATTGAATATACATAGGGCGCACTATAAGTTTCCGGAGCTGGCCACTTACATAAACAATATTTCAAAGTAATTACAACATTTGAAAATGGAACTCTTTGGCTGTAGAATACATTTGTTTTAACTGAGTGTCAGACTTGTTTTTAGATTATGTCGTCATTTTAGGAATTGGTTGTCTACATCACCATAAATTCGTGACTCGTGAAAATTTTCGTAGTATGATTTTCTATGACATTAATTGTAACTCAACAGGTCAGCGGAGCTTCGCTCGGCTTCAGACTGCTTTTAGCGATGAAGCACCATGCAAGACGACTATTTATAGCTGGTTTGTAGAATTCAAACGCGGTCGTGCGAATTTCAGTGACGAATTTCGCGCTGCTGTGAGCAACAAAAACATCGATGCTGTGCGCCGTATGATCAAAACAGACAAGCATGTGACATACCATGACATTCCGGCATCTTTAGGCATAGACATGAGTCAAATACAATCAATACTACACACACATTTGGGTGTGAAAAAACTGTGCTCTCGGTGGATCCCACATAATTTGACTGAGGCTCTAAACACGGATCCCGTCACTTGGTGCAATGCCATGCTTACCAGATTCTACGAAGGGGAGTCAAATTTGGTGTGGGATATAGTAATAGGTGACGAAACATGGATTTATAGTTACGATTCCAAAACAAAGCACCAATCGAGCGTATGGGTCTTACGAGATGAGCCGAAATCAACCAAAGTGGCAAAGTGCAAAGTGCCTATAAGCGGATGATTGCTTCTTTTTTTTAATAAAACTGGTCACGTGGCTGTTGCTTTGGAGAACCGTTGTACCGTGAATAGTGATTGGTACACGATCATTTGTTTGCCGGAAGTTAAGTAGTTTGTATGAAAAAGTGCATTAACGCTAACGGAGAATATTTTGAGAAACAATAAATTCATTTCTGACCATTTATAGTATTTTTTCTTATTTATTCCGGTAACTTATAGTGCGCCACACGTATTACCGGCAATTTGAGGCTATTCAACGCTAGAGTGATTTTTTTAGACAATCATCAGTCATATTGCTGCTTAACGTCACGTGAGATGGTAATATTATAGTGCGTCTATTTATCATAAAATAGTTTGTTTGAATAGGTACAAACATTTAACTTTACAAATATAATTTTTTTCTTTTTTTTTCATTTATTTTCCAACACAAAATTAAGAAGATGGTATTATTTGTCGCTTTAACGGCGGGTTTTATAGTAAAAAAAATTATATTTATGAGTTTAACTCAAAATAACCCCCATTTTAAGAAACGTATTTTATACACAGACTTCTTTATGCAAATCATATAGCTCTCTACAAATCCGCTAGATGGCTTTGATCCATTTTATCTGAATTCTGCATAGCGGTGTTCCTCCAGGGAAGTACTGCCACCTTACCTATTTCTGCCACCAAGCCTTAATGTGACCGTTAATACGTTCCGGTTTTGAAGGGTAAGGGTGCTGGCGAAATTACAGGCACATGGGACTTGTCGACTTATGTCTCAGAGTGACGGGCACGGTGACAGTGCCCTTCAGATCTTTGTGTTTTAAAGCTCTCAGTGGCACTGCAACTGTTATGGGCAGGCGTGTCGCTTACCACCAGGCCCACAACTAGTTCGTCCCGTTACTTGTTACCTTAAAAAAAAAGATTTTCCCTCCAATGTATGTACCTCAAGCGAATTTTAATTATGGGAGAGAAACATCGGTACCATCGATTGTTTTTAGAAGTAGAGTCCTTGTGGGAAATTGTACTTTAGATTTTGCACTCTGGATTGTGTCTGCTTTATATTCATGTGTAAAAAATAGACATACGAACACCCTTTTTTTCGTAGCATGATTTTTTTAATTCAGTATATTGAATAATGCAACATGGTAACTCCATAACCCAAAACAATAATTTTAGTTACCTGGGGTTGTCGCTAGATGGCGTTAAGATCGAAATCGATCGCGTAGAGTTCGGTTGCACTACCTACCACGCTTCCGGTTGAGTTTCCACCTGTAGAACTCTTCTGAGACTTGTTAGTTAGTGCGTTTACTACTCGTGGGACAGGTTTCGTAGTTCTCTTCGTTAGCTGCATAACTCTGTAAGTGTGGCTATCATAATAAGCCACGTACTTCTTACCTACTTTGTATATCTAATTGTGCCTACTTCGCCCCGCTTCACATCTTTACAACATATTTAATAACTCAATAAAATTAGGTAATTGGTTCTGAGAAATTCCAGACATTAGGCATGTTTCTTACAGTCAAAAGCAAGCTTGACATTTTGGACCACCGTAGAGTTAAATTTAAATCTTAAATGTCAAAATTGACCATGTATCACAGATCAAATAAATTATATGTACCTACATTCATTTTTTCGACCATAATATACCGGAGGGTTTTAAGTCCTATTATTTACACGTATTTCAACAATAATATCACGTTGATAGCAATATATTGTTTTGTTCGCCATCTTTTTTTGCATTTATATAAACCGCTTTGAGCTAACAACGGCGAGTTTAGAAAAACAATTAATATCCACAATTCGCAGCCCATTAATGTTTTACCGATAAACATCGGTAAATACCAGCAGAGATAGGTCCGGTACACCACAAATATCGTACCGGAACCGGCAAACGATAAATCGCTACGAAGTAAAATAAAACCTTCGGTAGCCGTTATGGTGTCTGCTTTTATGATTTATAAGTTAGAATGGATTCTAGTTTTCATTCCTGTTTTAGTGACTTATGTTTTAATGACGTTTTTTATTCGTGTGAGTTACAGCGGTGGATGTCAAGAACACCTTTAATATAGTTAATAATTCTATTACTTGTTAATAAATTGATCAAGTATTTGCAAAAAATCTTGTCACCTACGATCTTATCGTCATCGCTTTTTTATGATACGGGACGAATAATAATTTGACGAAGTTTAGTAGCAGTAGAACTCCTTGTGAAAGGGTTCGTCGAGGAAAATACTGTCAACTTACCTATTTCTGCCGCCAAGCAGTAATGCTCAAATTACTGCGTTCCGGTTTTGAAGGGTACTGATGAAATTACAGGCACATGGGACTTGTCAACTTATGTTTCAGGGTGACCTTCAGATCTTTGCGATTTATGAAAGCTCTGAATGACACTGCAACTGTTATGGATAGGCGTGTCGCATACCACCAGACGCACGACTTGTTCGTCCCGTCACTTGGCTTAATAAAAAAGGTTTAAAACATGTCTTCTAAGACCCGTGTCTGATAGCAATGTCTATGAACTTTTCGTCTTAATACTTAAGGCGAAATATTTCAACGCGAGCTTAGATTTTAGGAGTTGAGGTGCGAGGTACCGCTCCTGAAAATTATTATGAATAAAATAAGAACAGGCGGAGAAAATTTAACACAAATCCGACATCGACAAGCGTCCAATGGCGACTGACGGTGCAGCGGGCGGCGTGTCGTTAAACCAGTGGGCAATTTTCAAATTTTGGGTTAAATGTGAATTTAATAACGACAGGGCTTCAGTTGAAAACTAACCTTTTTCAAGTTTAATAGTTAAAGAGAAATATCTCCATAAACATTATTTGAAAAGTTAAATTTTTTAGTTTTAATAATAACTCGTTTAATGCTTTTATTTTAACCTGGGGTTTATATGATCGAGTGAAGTACATCCTAACGTGTGGCTCATTCTTTCGATAATATTCTTAAGTGCATCGTGTAATTTTTGTAAGACCGTTATTTAGCAGTGTAACAAACCTATTTTATACCATAGACTTTACTAATCAACTTTGTTTGTCAGATAGTTCTCTAAAAATCCGCTAGATGGCATTGACCCTTTTTACTTAATTCCTGCATCGCGGCGTTAAGATTTTCCCTCGGGTGGAAACATCAGTACTATTGACACGTATCTAGGAGTTGAGTCCTTGTGGGAACGACTGCTTGGACCTATCTGATAGTTACTTTTATATTTTTTGCATTTGTACCTGAAGTACAGCTCTCGCCGGTTACAATTAACTTGGCACCTTGTATGAATACTTTTGGAAATAAAACGTGACATTGGACTGGAAGTTTTTTTACTCAATCTGGTGACGTCATATTGTAAGAAAAGAACCCCTTCTACAGCAATAAATACCTTAACCATTTGATCTAACAAAACAGTTTTTCCCGATGGCTCGCCTACAGACAAGTGCAAATAATGTAAGGTGACTGCACTCATAAATCCTTACATTTTTTGAAGTCGTCTTTCAGTCGAACGATCTTATCAAGTTACAACCTTGAGCGGACACTTTCGAAAATTAACACTTCACTTTATTAGGTACTGACAAATTTAAGGCAGACTGTGGAATGGAACTTAGAGAAAATGCGACGACATTGTCTGGCTTTTGATGTGATATTTTGCTTTTGTCAAGCTTAATTGAACCTTAGTTGAGTTTTAGAGAGGAATAAAACAGAAACGTCAAAAGCAATATTCTTTTATTTGACAGTAATAATAGTAATACGTTATATTGCGCCAGATAGTAACTGTATTCGTAACTAATGATTTTGTAACAAAGCAGATACAGATGAAAATTTACAAAATGGTAACAGTTTAACATTAATCGAATCAAATTTTAATAACCTAGTGATTATTCCCTCAGAACTCTGGACAAGGAAAAGAATTTCCTGACGTTAGCAGGAATATACATGTTAGAAGTATGCTTCGTTGTACGTAATCATAGTAACTTTTAAACTAAAATATCCAATGTACACTCCGTTAACGTAAGGAACAAGGACCGTCTTGTACTCCCTGCATCGAGTATATAACCAGAAATAGAGACGAAATGTCGTTTAATTTGTTTGAAAACTATTCTGCCATATCATTACTGTGACAACCGCGCTCTGATTGGCCAGCCCGAGTTCGAAATAATTGACCGGTGTCGTCAACTGTTTCACTTCAAAACGACCAGTTAACTTGAGCTTTGCTATAAAGGACGAAAATTACAAAATTACATATTTAATTACCGATGAAATGTGATTCCGTTTGTTTTGTAATTAGATGTTTTGCTGTTTTTCCCACACCATCGAATAGAACAGCACGGCATTATTAGAGATATTATCTTTATTACAATAAAGACAGATTTTTTTTTGGAATATACGGAGACGTACACACAGGTCAGTAGTTGGCCTGTCTATATTTCAGTGCAAACGAGAGTTGATATTTATAAAAGCTATATCGCTAATGTGTTACCAGGAATATATGGCCCGTATTTCGCCTCTATTTCTGGTTATATACTCGATGACTCCCTGTAATAAAATGCACGATCTTTGCCCACAGCACTTATGTAACGGCAATCAGAATTTGTAACAGAATCCGGATTGATATTAAATACTTAAATGGTAATCAATTCAATGCTCATTTAAAATGGCTATTTGACAATGTTTTCTATAATCTAAGTGAATTTTATAAAGTGACATCAAGTATTTGACAAATGTACATCATGTTTAATTTTATTTTATAAACGTTTAAATTTATAGTACATCTTAATTGAATTTTAATGACTTAATGATGTAATTTTAAGATATTGTACTCCCGACCTGGGTAAGAACTGTGAAATAAATGTATGCATACGTATGTAACATCTTAATCTACCAGTTCATACAATAAATGTTTCCGATTTCTGATTTCTGATAAGTAACTAAAATTTACGGACTTTACAAGGACGCAACATCGCTCCACAAACCTCTATTACCATGAAATTAAAACAAATATATACAAAAATGCAGGTTCTCAATTCGTTTGTTTATTGATGATTGATATTACGCGATAATTCTATTTGTGAATCGACTTTGATGATTCCTTTTTTGTTGGAAAGAGGATACTTCAGCATTGGTACTATTTAAATTTGAAGAAAATATTCCGCATACTATGGGATGAATCCGGTATCGCGCACTTTCCGGTAACGAATTTCAATAAAACTTGGCAAATAGACGTAATTCCATTAACGTTTAAGGTCGGTTTTTTTTTATAATTTATCTTCAAATTGGACCTAAAATGATGAAGTAAAATAAAATGTATTATTTTGGCCATTTACAAGTGTTCCACTAGGGAAACCTTGTGTCGCAGGTGCCATGGATACACACGTAGACAACCATAACGTAGACCTCTGCGTGGCAGTCCGGCATGGTAACCGTTCGGCCACGGAGGCAGTCACTATAGTAGTTATGGAATTATCATTTTATAACTTGGCTATTTTCTACGACTGGCAGGAAGATACTGGGTTGACATATTCGTAGCAGGAACCGCAATGGGTGATTAATATTTATCCTAAATATCTGACATTCATACCAATTACCTGATCTCAAACTAGAGTATTCCCGGGGTAAAACCCCGCTTCTACCGGTGTGCGAACAATGTAGCGCCCTTACATTTTTTTTGTGTATATAAATGCACGCCTTACCGATTCGTTATATTAACAAGTCATATCCATTTATAAAAAATGTAGTCTCCGGTGACCAGAAAGCTGGCAGCTGATTTCGCCACAAAACAAGTTTTAACTATGCAAAGAGGAAACGTTTTCAGCATCCTGTGCGCGATGTATCCGTTTCCGTATGAAATTTTCTACCTTAACTCTCAGCGTTTCCATATCTGGCTGCAATATCTAACAAAGCTCATGTGAAAACCTAATTAGGTACGTATATTTATAGTGCAGCACAATGTAGACTTTGTAACTACATCTGGTTCGAAGAACCATGTATAGGGTCCCAGAAATACCCAAATGGAAACCACCGAATGTTCCAACTACAAGTTCGTTATATAGTAAATCACTCGACAGTTAATACAATTTTTAACCAACTTCAAAAAAGAGGAGTTTCCCAATTGGACTGTATTTTCTTGTGTGTATGTCACGCGGCATTTCTGAACGGATTTTGATGATTCTTTTTTCTTGGAAAGAAAGTACAACATTATTAGTCTCATTTCAATTTGAAAATACCTACCTCTAAGGGTGGCAAACTAGGGATGGATTCGGTTTCATACACTTTCCAAACTTGGCAAATAGATGTAATTCCACGGACTGTTGAGGTTGTTTTTTAGCATTCTGTACTGAGATTATGATTAATACACAAAAACGGTTCAACGCCATCTAGTGACATCTTACCTAAAGTACATACATTGTTATGATAACATACTAAAATTAAATCATTGCTATAAGTGAGGCACGACCAATATTCAAACGTAGACAACAAACTAATTCTATTTCAAATCTTAATTTCCAAATGACTTACAAATTCATTACATCGACGACATGTGATCTGAAATAAGTAAGAGAACTCATTTCGAGCAAATAAACTACACAGATCTAAAAATGTACACAAAAATGTACTTAGTATATCACATTGAACGACTCCCGACGAGTATTGTGGGTCCACTATTAATATTCAGTATTCCGGGGTATTAGCATATTCCCGTGGGAATTCCGGAATTATTTCCGAAGTCCGGATTCCGCTGCCGATAATCTCCTCGCAGTTGCACTGTGGCTTTTGGATCTATTCCACTGGAACTGGTTGGAACGGAAAAGCATCTTTGAATGAGATTATTATACTTCCATGGGTTCTCATATTCAGGCACTTTTTGTACAGACGAAGCCATATTACTAACTATGATTAGTAGAGATGAAATGAACGGCGGATAATGTCAGGCAAGATTTCAATGTGATTCCGAATACCTACAAAATTACCATAAATCAAGCCGATTGTGAGGTATACGGAATACAGTTACACAGGAGAGGTTTACTACAGGCTCCGTTACGATAAGCTCTTAAGCACGCCTTTGTTCAGATCAAGCCGTTCTGGTTCAAAGTAAATGCTATTATTGTTAATATAAATATGCTTCAAATAAGTAGCAGTAGATCTCCTTGTGAAAGAGTTCGTCTAGGCAAGCATTGCCACCAAGTTACCTGTTACTAAGTTAAGTGTAAGTGTAAGTTACTAACAGTTTCTTCAGTAATATTGTTTCAATCAATAAAATTTTCTCAGACATTGTCTCTAAAATTTTTGGAAACATTGATTCTCTTGATTTGCAAAGGGATCTTGATGGATTTTCGACATACTGTGTCAACAACGAACTACACCTCAATCCTTCCAAATGTCATATCATTATCTTTACAAGAAAAAAAAGCAACCCTTTCTATTTAATTATTGTTTTAATGGCACCATAATCAAACGCGTTAATCAGGCTAGAGATCTGGTATTATCGTTGACACTAAATTAAATTTTAATTCTCATATCGAAAATGTTATCTCAAAATCCTTAAAACTGTTGGGTTTTATTTTACGTGTCTCTCAGCATTTCCGTAATGCTCTTACTTTTAAAACGTTTATTCATCGTTTGTGAGAAGTATCTCAGAATTTGGAAGTGTAGTTTGGAACCCTCGTTATAAAGTACATGTTGATGCTTTTGAAAAAGTATAGATAAAGTTTATCAAGAACCTTTGTTATCGGACTGGTGCAGAGTACGTTAATTATGACACTTCATGCAAGGAATTTAAAGCTCTTTTCACAATACACACAATAGGAGAAACTTTATTGATTCGTTTTTCTTGTACAAATTATTAAATAATTACATCGATTCGCCGAATCTTTTACAAAAAATTGGCCTTAAGGTTCCCTCTTGCTTTACCTTGCGCTCTAAAGCTACTTTCTGTTGTAAACTTAGTAGGACAAACTCCCACAGAAATGGTTTCTCTAGGCACGCTTTGGATTTTTATAATGAATATTTAAGTCATAAAGACATATTTGGTATTTTTTCACAAGGTTATGAGGGTAAGAGAAGCTTTATTTTAACAACAAATGTAGTGATAAAATTATTTAGTATAAAATGTTTTAGTTTTTTTGCCTAATATTATTTTTTAGTGTTCTTGTCATTGACTTACAATTATATGGACGTCGGGTCCGCGCTAAAAAAGTGTCCGAACTTATAGGGCGTTAAAATCGTATACAGAGCGTC
>NW_020653424.1:1764312-1777282 GCF_003589595.1 Hyposmocoma kahamanoa
AGTAAGAAGACTTATCTGCCTGTGTGTAGTGTTTGTATTAGGGATTTCCGAAGGCGGTACATCCTGGCGAAGTTACAGGCCCATGAGACTTGTCAACTTTTGTTTCAGGGTGACGGGCACAGTGACAGATCTTTGCGATTTAAAGCACTAAGTGGCACTACAACTGTTATGGACAGGCGTGTCGCTTACCACAAGGCGTACGACTTGTTCGTGCCGTCGCTTTGTATTATATAAAAATGTCCTATTGAGTTCAGTTGATATAAAAGAAAATCATTGATACTTACCTATTGAATACAGCGGTTTTCTTATAAAATTTCGAGGTAAGTTTTTGTTGTATTACAGTTAGGTATATATATTTGCGTGTGATGCACCTTGGTGGCATGGTTTAATGGGCTGCGATCGCTACCCATATGGTACTAGCAGAAAACCAGCACTGTTTGACTTCTCTCGATCTACAGTATTTATGCTAAGTCAGGGCCATTTCAGCACAAACTGTAGTCATAGGTACATTAAAATTTTATCAGTTCTTATAGTATTTGTTTGTTTTTATCATAGTATTTGTTTATCTCGCAATATGTGTTTTATATAAATGTGTATAAAATTAATAATGATTGCTCTATGTGCTTTTATGTTATACTCTGTGAAGTGATCGTAAATGTTTTGTTTCTGTTTGTATTTGTGCTGAATAAACGTGTTACCTATCTATCTATCTATCTATCTATCTAATAATTATTAAAATATTAATATAACAGCTTTGAGTGAAGTTTTGAAAGGACTCAACAGGCTTAGCGCGTGTAATCTGAAATACGTTAGTTATTTCAAGCTGCCAATTTAAATATCCAAATTGATACCCTTGATAAGAAATTTAAAATAAATTGAAAGGTTTGTCATCTGAAGAGTCAAATTCAAAGATAAATAATCATTTATTGCATAGGTGAAATTTTTACACTCGAAAATGTAATTCAATCAATCAATCAATCAAATTCAATTTTACTATATACATTTTTTTTTTAAAGTGTTTGATTCTACACTTGCACTATTACGCAGAATCAACCAAAGCCATTTGAGGTTGTATGGACTCGTAAGCACAGAAACGTCATCAACTATTGCGGTTGTAGAATCATTACACGTGAAAATTTGTCATTTTGTAGTTATGGCCTTATTACACCCATGGTGCGAAGTTATTTCTGAAGAATAATATTGTGTGTATTATATATTATTTTTCAATCAAACACTCTCAAACTCCGTGTGCCATGCGGTCATCCCCCTCATAGACATAAATCTCACGTTTCAGTGGCACGCCATGGCCGCATAACTTACAAGTTATGGCTTCGTGACAAGTACAACTTGATTTATTTACGTCCACTTACAAGACCTACGTTAAGTTAGGATTAAGTAAAGGCCTAGTTAAAAATGTTGGATAAATTTAATGGTGGTAGCCCAATGAGAGAATGGTTGGCGTTTTGATTGGCATTTTGCTTTGGGGTAACGCCGCCGATATTAACAGAATATCTGTCCTGCAGACACATACGGTTGGGGCAATTTACAACCTGGGCCCTAGAGTGTCATTGAGATATAAGTTTAAAGAGATTAACATTCTCACGTTAGACTCACAGTACAAAGTACGTCTATGATAACTTCAGTACAGAGTACTAAAAACACCGATCTCAAAAGTACGTTGAATTACATCTATTTGCCAAGTTTTATTGGAATCGATTACCGTTAAGTGCGCGAACCTGGATTCATCCCCTAGTTTATCAGAGATGGAACATTTTGTTCAAATTTAAGTGAGACTAATTCTGAGGTACCCTCTTCCCAACAAAAAAGTTATCGCGTAACAAATAATAACACAGTCGAATTGAGAACCTCCTCCATTTTTAAACTGCCTCCGTGGTCGAAAGGTTACCATGCCGGACTGCCACGTAGAGGTCCCAGGTTCGATTCCCGGGCCGGGAGAAATACTTGTATGGCCTACATTTATTTCTCTCGTGAGTTTGGGTGTAATTTGTGGTTGTCTATGTGTGTGTCCATGGCACCCGCGACACAGGGTTTTTCCCTAGTGCGGGGCTATGTTGATTGTGAGCGTTATTATGTGAGCGTTATTATTTTTAAGTCGGTTAAATATATATTTTATGTTAGGAAGAATAATAATGTTTTTTATAAAAAATACTGACAACATTAATACAAGAAATAGAATAGAATAGAATAATTTACTTCATATTTTATTATCAACACCACAATATTACATTCAAAATACTAACGCAAACGTTCGTGGGTAAGATATTCGTAGAATCGGGAAGTTATTATAACCCGCGGCTTTCTCGTTGCAAGTTCGGTACAGTGACCAATGGATTTTAATTTTCCCGCGTTTGCAACGTTCGGCCTCCACCCGTACGTCGCTCATAAGTGCCCAAGATTTGACGCGCATAAACTAAATTATTATATATATATATGTATTTTTTTATAATACCAAGGGACGAGACGAGCAAGTCGTGCACCTGGTGGTAAGCGACACGCCTATACATAACAGTTGCATTGCCCCTGCACCCGTCACTCTGAGGCATAATTTGACAAATCCCATGTGCCTGTAATGTCACCAGCACCCTTACCTTTCCAAACCGGAACGCAGTAATGCTCTCATTACTGCTTGGTGGCAGAAATAGGTAAGGTGCTAGTACGTCTCTGGACGAACACTTTCACAAGCAGCTCTACTGCTACTCAAACTTTCCGGGCTCATTACTAGTCCCAAAGTATAAGTGACCGCTACACACCTTATAATACACCTTATAATATAATAAGTAATGTGATGTGCAAATAGAATTTGAATTGAACAAATTCTTTTTTCTTTACAAAATTGCTTCGTTGAACTTGTTTGTTTTATTCCCTGTCAAATTTTGTTAGCGTCACCAACCTTTTGAAACGTTTCAGCGTAAGCCTAACAAACTCTTTGGTGTGGAAAAAATCTAGTTTCAGCTTCAGTATCAAAGTATCTCGACAGCTTATCATTCCGCAAAGCGCCGATACTGCATAAAAACAGAAAAAAAACAATTGACAGCCGGTTATCAGTTCGTCTATTTGTGCTAGCGGGCGCAAGTTTCGCCATTGCTCGAGTTTTTTTGTCGCACTCGTTCAATAGTTTTCCGTATTATTGCATTGCACACGCGATTTTTCGCCAAATGGATTCGAACGCGGAGCCGCGGTGACAGCTTATTGATGGATCACTTTGGTTATGAAGTTTTAAATTTTTTATGCACTTCTGGCTATTGGATTAGAGGGCTTTATGAAAAGCAATATAAAAAATAAATAATTTCGGATTATTTTAAATGAACATCATCATCACGTATAACGGTACGTCTCGCTGCTGGCCACGGGTCTCCTCTAAGGATAGTGTTAAGGCCATAATCCATCATGCTGGCCCAATACGAATTGGTAATTTCGCACATTTTCCAATGGTTATGAATTTTCGACCTGCAGGTTTCATTACACATTTAAATTCTTAATTTTATGTAACTTCGAAATTTTGAGAGAAAGAAAGAAAGAAAGAAAGAAAAGTAATGTATTCAGCACAATACACGTGGAGTACAATATTAATAATTAGTATTAAAAGTGTATTATTGCACTGAAAAGGACCCAACTCAGCTAATACTGCGGCAGGGCCACAGCGCTGGTTTTCAGTGGACCCTTTTCGAAAATGCCGATTAAAAGAAATAAAAATATATGAATAAAATAAAAACAAACGTGGACGCGAGTTAAATAAAAACTTAAACATGAAACAATATAATTAAATAGGAAACATAACACAAATTTTAGCTAACGTCCCAACAAAGATTCATTCTGCTTTTTCCTTTTAATTTTGTATTTTGAGGCGCATTACACAAATAAAATTGTTCCAGACGTATTTTGTAGATTTAGAATGTGCTCTTTGAGTTGACATTTGAACGCATAAACGGATTGACGAATTGACGAAATTAAAGTATAATATTTAGAATAAAATTAAGAAAGTTTATGATTATTTACAGTTAACAGAGATGATGTTGGACAAATTTGTCTACTAATACTAGAATGAACGAAAATATCAATGGTGGTCTAGCGCATGAAATTTTAAGGCGTGAAAGGATCTCATTCTGGCCATAGTTTGCACGACTAGTAGAAACGTAGAAAAGTTTATAAATCGTGTTACAATGGCGGCGATGGGACACAAGAGGCAGTGAGAAAAATAAATGTTGTTGCCACCAGTTTGGGATCCAGTATTTCCTCTAATGAAAAATCCCAAACAGACATAAGACTGCAGTACTAATTAATATGTTTTAGTTTATCCCAATTTCTATTAATAATAATAATAAATTAAACATAATAAAAATTCATTCAATAAAATAATTTGTAAAACTTAATTAATAACTATTGTAACTATAGTGAAAAAATAGGGTAGTTTGCATTAATATTAGACATAACTGGTTGAAGACTGTACCACCTCAGTCAACCGTGACCATGGGACCTGTAAAGGGCCCGAAACGTCGGTTTGTTTGAAAAAACAAATATACGCGATTTAAATCCGGAAAAATAGTTTCATTTCCTATGTGTAACAATCGCGAAAACCTAAGAACTCGATAAATGTTGTTGCATTAACAATAAAACTTGAACAGCTGAAAGCTGATAGAAATGTTTAGTTCCTATAACAAAGTCATTATTGTCAAGCCTGACTGTCATTACAATAATATTTCCATAACAATAAGTTCATAGATTCATGTCAAAGATTTAACCTGGTACTTGCTCCCATAAGGACTTTGTCTTAAGTCTTTTTAAGGACATGACTTGACTGTGCTACCAGATAAAAGGACAAGTTGAAGGCTCTTAACCCGTTAAAAAGCTAAGTTGTGGGCCTTAGGGCACCCTGATGGACACAGCTCAGGAAGCTACTGGAGATTTCCGGCAGAAGGGCATGATGTACTACTGTACACGCTGAACTAAGGGGCTCTAAGCGCCGATTAGGTCGTTCATTTCATCAGAAACTTAAGGTCATAAATTCTGTCAGATTATTTAGATCTTAATTTCAGATTCAGAAATTATGAAAAATATATCAACTCCATCTAGCGGATTTTTATGGAACTATTAGTGCGAATGGTTGAACTTTGTAGCGTGATCAATAATACCTTTGTTGGATTTACGAAAGAATAACGAAAAAAAGACAGTTGCCGTACCAACAAAGCCCAAAGCCATATTTTTCTGCATACAAAGCGAGCGAACACGGTTCATTCATTCATTCAACATTTGAACCCCCTAACACACCTGAGGATATCAAACATTAGCCACGAAAACTATTGACATAATTCCAGGGACCCTTTTTCAGCAAAAGGACTTTCGGTGTTAGCTGTATCAATATCGCGACTTTTGTACGTGACAGTGTTTTAAAAAGTAGTTTTCCATTTTAGTGTTGTGTAGATATTGAATTGCATCATAAAATGTGTGCATGATTCATTCTTAGTCAGATGTCGGGGCGCTTTGAAGTGAACAATGGAATGAAATTATATGAAATAATAGTTAATCACATCCGAAAAATCTGATTCTATCCTATTAGTTCCAACGGAGATCCACGGGGCAGTCCACAACGTTATTCGCCAAAAGCTGCTATTTGTTGGATATACACACACAGGGTTTTTGGTACAATACTGACAACCTCCCAGGACTATATGTACAATATAATATATTACTAACATCGTACGACTTTTTACAGAACAAAATAAAACCAAAAATTAACTTTTATAATAAAGTTTTTGTTGTACTATCTGCCACTTTATGTGTGGGTGAAAACCTAAAACAAACTCCCCTGAAAAAGATTTCAAAATAGAGCTTTCGCCCTTTCTACAAAACACGGACGACATGTTGGTCACGTTTTTTTCCTAATCACTGTAAATATAAAAGAACTGGTTAATGAAAAATTCTACGCAATAGAACATTCTGCGTATCGACCATTCCATTTCCTGAACCATTTGCGTTGTTGTAACATTAAACAAACCAAACTCAATACCAATCAAAGTTAGAAATGTTTCCTACTAAACTAGTATTAGTTTACATATTTGTTTCTGTTATGTTCGTAATAGAAAATCATTATTCATAAGGTAAATTACAGTTTTTGTTTTTGCTTAGATTATCGACATTAGCTACATTTATTAAACTATTCAAAGTTGTGGAGTTAATAATGTACCACGTTCGCCATATGCGTGTTGGTTGTTTCACCGTGTTTTCCTTGCTTTCTCGTCGTGCTAAATTGTTATGGAAGATATTTATGATTCCTTTAGCTTTGTTCCCAACTGATCTGATCACTTTTTGCTTCACTCAAAAGGGCTGTTTGTTATGACAGGCGTCGCTCTATTTGTATATGAAAATTGTGCCTAATCCGTATTTGCACAGGCCCAGGCCGCGAACATCTATCGCGTTGCGAAAATGAATACGTAAGAGAATTCCTCTTATTTCTGAATAGCTATGACTTGTAGTTTGTACCTTTTTCTTGACTAAATTTGATTTTTAGTCGTAATGAATTTGTTTTAAGCCGAGGTATTTCAATGCGAGCCTACATACTTTTAGGGGGCGAGGTGTGCCTGCAACCGGTGCGCTGACATCAATCCTATTTTACGTCCCACTGCTGGGCACGGGTCTCTTTTCAAACGAGGGTTTAGGCCCAATGCGACTTCAAACGTTTTCCGAGTGTTGTGAACCTTCTTCAACGTGCAAATTTCATCACGATGTTTTCCTTCCCCGAAAAGCTCATGATAAATTTCAAATAAAATTTCGCACATAAATTCCGAGAAACTCAGAGGTGCGAGCCCGGATTCGAACCCACGACCCTCTGCTTGAGAGGCAGTAGGTCAAACCATTAGGCTACCACGGCTTCAATTAATATGAATAAAATATGAACAAACGGATAAACTTTGATACAGTTTCGTCGTCGACAAGCGCCCGATGGCGTCTGACGAGGCAACGGGCGGCGCGGCGTGTCGTTAATCCACTGGGCAATTTACACATTTTTAGAAATGTGGTTGATTGTGAGTGAATGACTGAGAAATGTCTCCATATAAAAAATATTTACCAAGTTAGATATTTTGTTCCTAAATTAATCATTTTAGACTTTTATTTTAGCCTGTTTTCAGGATTTAATGTATTGTATCATATTATAGATTATATGATCAGATAAAGGACATCCCGTTGTGTAACAAATTAGCACATTTTTTAGACAATATCCTTAACCCCTCACGCGATACATGCAGCCGTAGACGCATACCACACCTAGAGGTGCCGGTGATGATTTTATACCGATTTATCGAATATCGAAGTTATAACAGGTAAAAGAACTAATATTAATTGCTATTTCAGTAACTACTCTAGCAAACCATAAAGTTTTTAATGCCTGGGTCTGTCATTTAAAAAAATAAACAACTTCAAAAATACGTCACGACAATCGTGTGTGTTATTGTTTGGGCTGGTGATTTCGGTGTTTATTTATTGAAAACATACCGTAAGTAGCGTTTTTTAAGTTTACCCTGAATAGAAATGTTTATAAACTATACTTTAAGGAATAATTTCATGGTAAACGTTAGAACCACTCAAACAGAATATTATCATATTTATCCAAGTACACCAAAAATTTCATTAGTGCTTTTTAAGTGCAGGATTTGCGGTGTATTACTGCATTTTATTTGAGATGTTTTTGTTGGTAGTATTTTGCGAAACCAAATAGCCGCCATTGTGCGGTAGGAGGAGCGCACCGCGTGAGCGGTTAAGTGTATCGTATATTTTTTGTTATACCGATACATAATAGTAAATACCAAAACCATTTGATCCAGGAAAATGGTTTGTCCCGCTTCTCTTCCGATGTCCCGCCAGTGGTCTATTTCATGATTTTTATTACAGAATTTATTTTATTGAATATCACGTTTCAATTACCGTTTTTTTTTGTGAAATACTTCACTAGTATGTTGTTATTATGATACAAAGATCGAACAAACTCTTGATATTTGTTACAGATTTGTATCATGTTATAAGATTTTTGTTATATTTTCATCATTCTTGTGACTGTACAACAGGCCTAAATATTGATAAATAAGTAATCTAAATACAACAACCTAATCTCATGTACAACAGACGGCCTTAGGGCTGAAACACAAAACTGGGATGCGACGTCGCAGAAATCTACGAGCTCGTACGACGCGCCGCAAGATTTTGCGAAGATGTTAATCTTCTTTGTGTTTTTTTCCTATACTTTCTTATCAATAACAGCAGTACAACACTCTTTTTACGACCCATGTCGCTACCTAGTTTAAAAAATACGTTCAGTATGGTTGATAATCGTCGAAGGAATGGTTACCCGAACCGTGGCAGTGAAATGCCTTGCTGCACAAATCGCATCGCAGCAATTCGCTTCGCAGTTTTCTGCGTTTCGAATTCGCATCGCGCCTATTCGCAGTTTTGTGTTTCGACCCTTACTCGTCACTGCCATTTCAGCCGAAAGAGGCATTATTGCCTTAACCATCGCCACAACATCGAATCTTGCACTGCTTGTATGTGATTCCTTCATCAAATTTGCCTACGTCTACTACATCTTCGTCTTTCGATACGCGGACGCCACTTGAGAAATCTTTGACCACATTGGCCGTTCTTTGGATTTAAATTTGGAATGTCAGTAATTCTGGTTCTTTTGCTGAAATATCCTCATTTGATCTTGCAGTGAAACTCCGAGCATAGCCCTCTCCAGTGCCTTGGCGGTCTTACTACTGTGTAGCAATTTCTTTCAGCTAGCAAATTCAGCTAATTTAAGAATTTGAATCATTATTTACTATTAGTATCATCAAATTTATATTAAATGGTATATAAAATTTCATAACTGAAATTATATGAAGTGTTTTGTGATGGTTCTGGTTTTCTACAAAAGTTTTTTCATTATTTTCTATGATATTGTATTGTACATATTGTACGTCGCCTACCTTTGCGGATCCTTTTCATTTTAAAGCAGTCAAGCAAACAACCTTTATAAATTTCATCCATCTTTAGAAACTGAGCAAAACAAGCGCCCCGCGTGTCTTTCATACAATACATCACTACAACCACCATAAACTGAACTCGGACACCGTATCGTCAGTTACAATACTAATGGACGTAATGTTTTTCTTTACTTCAAAAACTAGAGTATCAAAATCTGAACTAAGCAACATTTCCAGTGACAATTACATTTTGTTGCAATTCTTGCTATCGTGTAGGTACATATAAACCCATACTCATCCACTATTTGTTTATTTATTTAAAAATATACATTGTGAGTTTACACTGTCACCCAAACACAATGCTAGTCATATGTACAAGTCAATACATAAAATTGTAATGTGAACAATAAGAAGGATAGAAAATAAAACAATGAAATAATAATAATCAATAATGTTATGTACACTCTCATGTCAAGTCAAATTTATATAATAATTTTGGTAACTTGTCGGTGAGCACGGACCTTGTCCAGGAGAGTGTTAAGCAAGGCTCGAAGCTCGAAGCGTGGGGGAGTTGCGGGCGTGGTTCGTCAAAGTCAAACAATCATTTATTCCATAGCTAAAATGTTTACACTTGAAAACGTAATTTTTCACTATGCCGACTTCCACGAGAAGAACGAGCAAGAAACTCTAGGGATAGCTCTTTTCAAATAAACTTAAATGCTATAAATACACTTTGAATCAAATTTGTGTGAAATCTAGACTCATGTTGTCAACACAGAGTCTACAATTTTGTAATGTAACTTTTCCATTAAAATACTTTTAATGTAAGCTGTAAACTTAGAAAATGGTAATCTTAATATATGCTCCGGAATCTTTTTGTAAAAACGTATACAGTTCCCCATAAAAGAATCGTTTACCTTAGTTAACCGAAATCGTGGTACCGTGAGTTTGGACTTGGTTCTAAGGTTAATATTGTGGATGTCTTCTTTCTTAACGAAATTATGTATATTTTTAAGGGCATACTAAATATTTGAGTAAATGTACAGTCTGCTTTTCTCAGGGATAACGTTTTCTCGTGCGAACACCGTCTTTCGACGCAAACAATTGAACTCGCCGCCGAACATCAACAGCGTATAATTCTGAGGCACAAACAAAAGAATAGATTGAAGCCTGGGCTTTCTATATCACTTCTAATCATTCAATGCTTCAAATGCTTAGATTTATAAAACTTTGACTAAGCAAAAATGGCGAACTAAGCGAGTTTTTTGTATTTAGAAAACGAACTTTGCCCATGTTTAAGCACAAAAATAAATTAAACTTTGCGTATTCTTCGTAATTTCTTGCTTAAACTTAGGCAAAGTTCGTTTTTTAAATACAAAAAACTTGCTTAGCTCGCTGTTTTTGCTAAGATAAAGTCAAAGGTCGTTTAATAAATCTTAGTCTAAGAATCTTGCTGTAATATATCAATAGATTTCGTTTTCGCGTAAACTCGAATGTTTCACACCCTACCATACATAAAATGTATTTGGATGGGTACAGTAGAGGGTAGTGCCCGTATTCTCTCTTACAGAGACTGTATAAGTATATCTCTGTTTATCTTGATAAGGGACCGCTTGCTTGGTTTTTCTCACTCAATCGTTAGCCGTATCGTCACTAACATCCGTGTCGACATCAAAGCTTTCAAAGAGATAACATTTTCCACTAATCGCCTACCTTTTTAATGTACTAATATAGCTTATTGATAGAATCAAATTGATACGATAATATTATCCGTAGTGGCGTTCCATATCATCGTTTAGTATTATTTTAATAAACTTTAATAATTTTTTTGTTCTAAGAAACGAAAATAAATCTTAAACAGCTACAATACGTTAATCGTTTATTGTCTAGATGGCAGCACATTGCGTGAAATTTCAATATTAAACCAAAACGTCGTAAGGGACTGAACTTTTAACGATACGTTAACTGGGAAAGTTTGAATTATACTACTTCCAGAATTTGTTATATCTTATTAAATTAGTAACTACGACCAATCATTAACAAGATTTTCATCTTGTTCAACATTATAAACTGCCTCCGTGGCGCAACGGTTACCATGTGAGACTGCCACTCAAGAGGTCCCAGGTTCGATTCCCAGGCCACGAGAAATATTTGTATGGCCTACATTATTTCCCTCGTGAGTTTGGGTGTAATTTGTGGTTGTCTATGTGTGTGTCCATGGCACCCGCGACACAGGGTTTCCCTAGTGCGGGGCTATGTGCGTTATTATTATTATTATTTATTTATAGTAATTGTTTGTCATAAGTAAAAACTACTGGAGCATTTAAGAAGAGACCAGGTTTCAATCAAACTAGTACGGGATACAGGATTTGATTGTATTGAAATGAGTGCAGCAAGCTTAAATGTCAGAGACAAACCTATACTAGTTATAGTAGTTACAACATAAAGCAAGTTTGTATAACCGTTTCTGGCAGAGCTCCAAGACCATTATAAAAGTTTCTCGGCTAAGTAGGGCAGTAATAAAATATTAAAGTGAACGGAATGAAGACTGCGTTATTGTTACACTTAGTTTTAGGTACGGTTGATTAAATCAGTCATTTTATAAAGTGCCGTTTCAATGTTTAATTCATGCCTTTTCTTTTACAGATTTTGATAAAATGTGAATGGTTAGATTTATTCTACCAAAGACTATTTTCGTGGCATTATTTTAGGGACCAAAACTAGTTTGACAGCCTATAAGGGTAAAGACACAGTTATTGATGACGATCGGCAGTTTGCCCTTGCAAAAAGAACGATTAGTATAGGACGCCGCTCGCAATGTCATAGATGTGAAACGACGCAAGCAATATTTCATATAATGATGCTTTTCCACTGGCGAGACGATATTTGACATCTAGCCGCGTGTTTCTACTAAAAATTACCATTAATAACTATCGCGAGCTCGAAATTGATATTCATGTTCGATTCGCGAGATTCACCAACAGGAATACACTATTAAACATGGATATAAAATAGCACTGTAGAAATGACTAGAGTGTAAACCCATATGCAAATACAGCACGCACATATAGTATATCATCGTATCAGAAGCTTATACTGTGTGTTATATTACAGACAAACAAATGGATGTGATTGTAAACAAATATGTAAATGTACTTAAATTAAATTGTGTTACAGTATTGTTAGTTAGAGCAGTTATATAATAAAGTTTTTTAAAAATGAAAACAAATCCATATCAGATGACCTATGTTTATGTTTTATGTAATTTATGGTACTGTCGGCAAATTCTGTTCATAATAATAATGAAACTAACATTCGTTCTGAACCGTTTGGTTTTAAAAGAATGATTACTTAACCTGGCGTTGCGACGTGGAATAGAAAGAAAAAGGTGGTTGTGAATAATCTTCTTCGTAATCGTATAGATGGCGCTATAATGCTTGCCATCGTCAAAGGATTTTTCTCGTACTCGCCGATTGTTATCCAGAGTGCGCTAGACGTACAGAAATGGGATAGTGCATCGTGAGGGGAGCGTATATCCAGTGCACATTATTCGTAAATAGTAAAATCAAAACATTGAAATACCAATAGTGTAAGTACTTAGTTGACAAATTAAAAAATTTCTACTGCTTTTATTTACAAAAAAGCCATCTTTTTTTTCGTACGTACCCCACAATCTCGCGACGCATCGCGTCAATACTACACTAACAAATATATAATCCTACTTTTCCACATATTTATCAATCAAGATTACTGAAGATGCGCTAGGAGAGAATTGAAAATTTACCATCAAAATTTCAATTCTCGTCTCGCCTCACTGGTGGAAAAGCACCTTGCTATATCGACTTCGAAGGGTTTAATAATGCGTACCCTCAGGCGTATATGTTATTGCGATCTGATTGTCGCATCCTGTTTCCTGATGTAGCTGAAAAGTCATAAGGTCTGACGGGTTATAGTTGCGTTAGTAAAATTTGAATTCTATATTTTATTTAAATTTGCTT
>NW_020653424.1:1802282-1806999 GCF_003589595.1 Hyposmocoma kahamanoa
AGATTACACAATTCTAGAGAGTACACAAAACATTCAATGGGTTAAGGAAGAATGCTTAAAACTAAAGAGTCGTAGGTCTTCCGCCGTGGATACGGCTACATCACAATAGACATATTATACCTACATTATATAGATTTTAAGACTTTCGTGGTTATTCACTAAATGATTATCACTAGTATCAGGTTTCTTACCACGGTATGACTTCTTTTTATTTTCCCGATATTTCGGAACGTTATACATTGCACGTCATTCAGGATGCATCCAGTGGTTTTTTAAGTACTATACGACAGCTAAGGTAAATCACAAACCAGTTTTAATGTTAGGCATTGTTAAACTGTTTTATTGATTTTTGAAGAATTTTGGTAGATACTTCATGCATAATTGATTTTTGAAATATTTTGGTAGTCATGTGTAACTACTCGTATTACCGAAAGTGTAATTTTATGGCATTATGTCAATGTAATATAATATAATATAATGGCGTAAATGTCTTTAAGGTCTTAGGTGGATCACAAATAACACGGTTTAGGCTTGACCTTGACAAAAGCTAGTGGTGGACGATGCCACATGGGACGGCATTATGTTATAATAGGCGTATATTGTATATATATGTTGTTCCCGATTATGCACAGGATCTGCAGCTTGATTTTGATTGCCTCTCTCGATCGGAGAATGCGTCTTTAACGAGTCGAGGCGCATAGTTGCGATTCACAACTTTTAACATTTCCAACAATTCTTTCTAAATTTCTAAATATTCGGAACAGTAGTTGATTTAACTCACAAATTAGAAAGATATAGTAGGAATTAGGTTCATCTTCTCCTTCAGAAACGCATTTGATTTCATGACTATCTGATCGGATCGATTCCGATTTGAATCAAAATCAGGACGTTGGGCTTAATTATTGGTTAACTCTACAGAGTTTAGTAACGTCTACATGGTAAAGACACCTACCTCTTCAAAAATATGTAATGCAAATTATTTTCGGAAATTATTAAATAACTGTATAAAAAAAAACGAGCAACAGTGTTAGGCTGTGTATACACGAGGACATCCAATTGCAACATCAACAATATTGTACTTTCTTGCACCGAGGTCTCGAGCCCCGTTTCGGATAAGACTGAGAATTCGAAACAGAGGTTTGTTTATGGTAAAGAATTAGATTGTTTTACAGAAATCATATGACATTATTATTATTGCTTTAGATTTGATTATTCATATTAGAGTTGAAGGTAAGTCATATATGCGACTAGTGAAGCGTATAGATGTATTAAATTCACCTTATGTCAGCTTCGTTCTCCTCGTGTCGAAGATGTGCGTTAATTATCGTGCACTAAGTAAGTTGTGTACTAAGTTGTGTAATTAGTGCACTAATTGAGTTTTGATTGGGCCAATGCTCCTTTCGTTATTCAGAGTTATTTAGAAATTTCAGTTTGCAACTGCTTATTTACATAACGTTTTTATATTTGAGAGCAACGCCGACGCATAAAACGGAGAGAATCTGAGAGGCCAGAGTGACTCTTAGATTAAACACATAATAATAATTTATGTTTTAGGTCATGAGACAGGCGAGAATCTAAAATAGATATCCAAAATAATAATAATAATAATTCGTTTATTTGATTAAAACATGGTATAACAGGAGATGTAACAGAGACAATGCCAGTACAAATGCAGAGAGCATTTGTACTGCCACATGCATTCGTCATACATTCTTAAGAGTACAAACACTTGTGATCGTTCTTACGAGAATGTTTTCGCGAGGGACAAGTTAAAGCCTTCCCGCTTGTCGAACGATGATTCGGATTGATCGTTCACTTTCAACTTTTAAAAGCTGTGGTAATTATTGTTACCTTAGAATTATAACGAAGATTGTTACATTTTCACCAGTCTTCTTATGTTACTATTATTACTATTCACTTAGATTGATTCGATTGAGAACGGATCTGTTAACGATTTGTGTAACTGTCTGCAATTAAATGTAGAATAACTATGCTCATTCAATCTAGGTATGGCACTGCTCACTACTTGAATTTATTTTGATCCCAAGTCCTTGTGTCGTAGGGCTAGTGAGTTGGAGTACTACGGTAACCACATAACTGATATGTTGTGGTCGATGACCTACCTACTAAAATGCATACACCAGCAGTCACGCTCACACACACACAACAACATACGCTCTTACACACACACACAACAACATACACGCGCTCGCACATACACACACATAACGTGTTCACATGCACATGTCGACACTTACCCCTATGTACAAGTACACGCACACATACTCATACATCAGCTTCGGCTGTTTACCGGTTACTTGACGGATAGGAGGCAGAGGGTTAGGGTCGGGGAGGTAACTAGTGGCGATCTGCCCATAACTTACGGCGTGCCGCAAGGCAGTGTTTTAGGCCCCACACTGTTCCTCGCCTACATTAACGACCTCTGCAATCTCCAGCTCCGAAATGGTAGGATTGTGACGTTTGCCGATGATACGGCCTTAATTTTTCATGGCGACACTTGGCATGAAGTGTACGCCTATACTCAAAGCGGTTTCAACTTAGTCTATTCTTGGCTCAAAAACAATGGGCTAACATTAAATGTAGAAAAAACCAAATATATTCCATTCTCAATTAAAAATATCCCATGGACCACTCATGACGACTACACCATCTTAGCCCATACCTGTCTCGGCGACCCGACCTGCTTCTGTCCCAGTCTTACGTTAGCTTCCCATGTCAAATATCTTGGTGTAATGATAGATAACACCTTGAGTTTCAATATGCATATAGACTTACTTTCAGCTAGGACACGTAAACTAATATATATCTTTAAAAATCTTAGGCACATCGCAGATAACCGTGTCATTAATATGGTGTACTTGGCGTTATGCCAATCCGTTCTAACGTACTGCATCACTGCTTGGGGTGGAGTACCTAAATCTTCTTTAATAAAGGTTGAAAGAGCTCAGCGAGCTGTCCTGAAAGTGAGTCGGTCTTTGCCCTTTATGTTCCCTACTTCAGACCTTTATTCCCTTTGTGATGTCTTGTCTGTGCGTCAACTATTTGTCCTGCACACTGTATTAAAACAACACGTTGATCTGAACTATGATCCTTCGCTCCATAATAACAAACGTTTGAAATATAAAGTATGTCATTCTTCTACTCGCTGGACCACAGCTTTTTCGAATAGATTCTTCGGTTTTCTAGGAGGGTATTTATATAATAAAATAAATAAAACAACTAAAATATACTCGCTCACTAAATTCAACTGTAAAACAGTTGTCACTAGTTGGCTTAAAAATCTAAGTTATGATGAAACTGAAAATCTCTTAATTGTTCCAACTTAAAATAAAATCTAAATTATGATTAATCTTAAAATCTGTAAATTATCTCAACTTAAAATGAGTAATACCAAATTAATATCGTTATTTCATTATTTTGGTAAGTTGGGTTTTGTATACACCTTGCATAGTCAATCACACTCTCTGTCACACACAGAACACACACACGCACACGCAAATACACATACACATACACACACGCACGCACGCACACACCTTCACACACATACACACACCCTCGCGCCTTAAGTCTATTAATAAGTCATTTCTTGATGTAACTATCTAAGTATAAGTAAGCTGTACTTGTCTTTGGTCCGGAGTGTGGAGGGGCTGGTGATCTGTAATACAGGTCTCCTAGTACGGATGCCAGTCTCTCACACAGACTTAAATATTGTACTATTTAGATAATTAAGCACTGTTTTTGTATTTATACTAAGACTTTGTGAGAGAAACAATAAAGATTTATTATTATTATTATTATTATTATACACACACACACACACACACACACTCACACACACACACACACACACACACACTCGCGCACAGGCGCACGCACGCACACACACACTCGCGCACAGGCGCACGCGCACACACACACACACATACACACACACACACTCGCGCACAGGCGCACACACACACACACACACACGCGCGCACAGGCGCACACACACACACACACACACACACACAAACACAAAGCGCTCACACGCAATACACACACCACTGTGTTCGTATTCACGTTTTCTCATTGTTGTGTAATCTCCGTACAGGACACTGAATGAATTATTGTTATTATTCAAACATAACCAGGTCTTTCTCTGGTTGATTTGGCGACTTCTGGTCATAACGTTTATGATGTTATTATGATAACGTTTATTTACTATGGATGAGTTGTCATTACATAAAGTACATCGATCATTGTTTTACCATTTGTACGTTCGATCATTATTTAGCCATTTTATTATCTAACCTGGTCTGTACTCGTCCTTAAGAGGAGAATTAACTTAGAGACCGCCATAATCCACTTTAAGAGGTGGTTGTTTTAAGTCACCAGTGATAGGATGCCTTTTAAGATATATATCACATGCGCATGTGCCCTTGAGAGGGTAAAGACTCCTTACGAAGGGGGCATATAAGATGTAAACCTACAGAGGCGGACCGTCTGTTGTCAGCTCACGGTAGCCTCCTATACTCTGGCCTTCAGAAGCTAGTCGCTGACCTTGCAGGGTCTGTTGATCACTCGTGATGTAGTTGATACATATGTGAAGTGATGTCTGCTGTCAGCCTTCAGAAGCTGATTTGTCCCAATTCCCCGACGTTGGAATCTATTGAACCTTTAGAGGTTGAGTTATCTGCTTTAAGAAGCCGAC
>NW_020653424.1:1807009-1812567 GCF_003589595.1 Hyposmocoma kahamanoa
ACCTTTAGAGGTTGAGTTATCTGCTTTAAGAAGCCGACGTTGGGATCCATTGAACCTTTAGAGGTTAAGTTATCTGCCTTAAGAAGCCGACTGAGTCCAATTATAATATGTTGTTACTTTCAGGTTTTTGTTGAGTGTCACGGAGTTTTACTGCCATGATATTCAATTATTTTTGTGATTATTAATTGTATTAATTTTTATATTAATCTTTGTTGGTAATACCTCTTATGATGTTTGTTAGACCTTGAGAGGTCGCGTGATTCTCTTTACCAGGACTCCTGCGCGGGGCGCGCAGTGGTCAGGAAGGCCGACTATAAGGACACGTTTGCGCGCAGCCACTACACAAGCCATGATACACTCACTACGCATGCGCACCGCGGCGTGCGCCAGCGACAGATCTCCGCCTACGTGCAGTTCGCGCGTCCGCGACCCAGCGTTTGTACGTGTTGTATAGAGTTCCGCCCGCCGCGCTCCGACCGCGCGGCTTTTGATGTTAACATACTATAATATATAGGCCTTACGAATAAACTAAGTGTGTATTCTATTGTCGGTGTTTTATTGTGATTCGTAATATTCCCAACATTAGTATTATACAAATAATCATGTATACATATAAAAAGCAATTCCTGAAACAGTCAATCAATTTGATATTTTCGTTTGAATGATATCCCAACTAAAATGTGTTCACCCTCATCAAACTGTAGGAAAATAATAAATATTAAACGTTTCTCACGCAGATCTTTTTCACACACGGCTGGGTCTCAAACTTGGCAGTTCAAAGGACAAACTTTTCAGACGATAGGTTTTTATTTCTTTTCAATTTTCTTCACACTTTTGTTGTAGTTTTCTTATTTCTTATAGAGTGGAATAAATTAGAACATCGAGAGGAATGAAGTGAGAAGTTAGTAAACGTTAAACTAAACTAAATATAACCTTATATCAAGTGACGGGACGAACAAATCATGCGCTTGGTGGTAATCAACACTCAGAACCGCTCAGATCTTTAAATCGCAAAGATCTAAAGGGCACTGCCATCGCGCCCGTCACCCTGAAACAAAAGTTGACAAGCCCTATGTGCCTGTAATTTCACCAGAACCCTTACCCTTTAAAACCGGAACGCAGTAATGCTCACATTACTGCTTGACGGCAGATATAGGAAAGGTGGCATACTTCCTTGGACGAACTGGACGGGGAATTTATTTACAAAACCCGATTAAATCGCCTCGCGATCAATATTGCATTCGTCTAGACCCTTTGTTATGTCAATTAAGATTTGTAACATATTATTATCAAAAATTATAACAGAAACTATCGAAAGAAAATTTGTAGAAGCTTTAAAAACAAATTTAGTGACTAAAATTATTAAGCACTACATGAACACTTATATGATAGGAATAAGTCCAATTAATAATATACATCATATAATACTTAAAAACAGATATTTTTTAATAAATAATATCAAAGAATAATTAACACATAACTGCCTCTGTGGCCGAACGGTTACCATGCCGACCTGTCACGCAGAGGTCCCAGTTTCGATTCCCGGGCCGGGAGAAATATTTGTACGGTCTGTATTTATTTGTCTCGGGAGTTTTGGGTGTAATTTGTAGTTGTCTATGTGTGTGTCTATGGCATCCGCGATACAGGGTTTCCCTAGTGTGCGTTCAAAGAACCAACATTTTGGCCCTTTACAGGTCCTCTGATGACGACGATAAAATTGCTTCATTTCTTATTTAACAATCGCAAAAATCTAAGAACTCGTTATGAAAAGTCTATTTTTAGTAGGCCTACATTTATTTCTCTCATGAGTTTGGGTCTAATTTGTGGTTGTGTATTTGTGTACACATGGCACCCGCGACACAGTGTTTAACATAAGTATCATATGTTGAGTGTGTGCGTTCTTATTATTGTTATTATATAAATAATTATTATATTGTTATTAATTTTTTTCTCAACATGAGCGATGAATGAGCAATATGAACCTGGAATTAGTCTAATGTATTCAGATTTTTGTCATTCGCTGTGTCTTTTCAGGGTCCATAATGATCTTAATTTATGTTACCGACCACCTTGTACCTGAGGCGCACTATAGGTTTCCGGAATAAATAAGAAAAAAATACTATAAATGGTCAGAAATGAATTTATCGTTTCTCAAAATATTCTCCAATAGCATTAATGCACTTTTTCATCCGGATGAACCAATTTTGAAAACATTTTTGCCATTCCCCGTGACAATCTCTGAAACATATTTTTCATACTCTTCGACAGCCTCTTCAGGTGATGAAAATCGTTGACCGCGTAGCTGGTTCCTAATTTTTGGAAACAAATAAAAGACACAAGGTCGGGACTGTACGCGGGATGGCTCATGCGGTCAACGTTGTTCACCTTCAAGAACTAATTTGTCTGTCTGGCCGTGTGAGAACTGGCATTATTGTGGTGCAAGATGATACGGCGTTTACGGTTATTTTTACGGAGTTTGTCAATAACTTCCGGCAAACAAATGATCGTGTCCCAATCACTATTCACGGTACAATGATTTTCCAAAGCAACAGTATATCTACTCTCCGACATGTAAAGTTTTATTTAAAAAAAAACCAATCATCCGCTTACACTATGCACGCACGCCACTTTGGTTGATTTCGGCTTATCTCGAAAGACTCGTACGCTCAATTGCTGCTTTGTTTTGGGATCGTAACTATAAATCCATATTTCGTCACCTGTTACTATGTTCTACACCAAATTTGACGCCCCTTCGTTGAATCTGGTATCTGGTATCTGGAATCATGGCATTGCACCAAATGACGCTATCCGTTTTTTGAGCCTCAATCAAATTGTATGGGATCCACCGAGAGCACAGCTTTTTACACCCAAATGTTTGTGTAGTATTGATTGTATTTGACACGTGCCTATGCCTAAAGATGCTCGAATCTCATAGTTTTTTTTTTAATAACGCACATACTCAACGTAGCCCCGCCCTAGGGAAACCCTGTGTCGCGGGTGCCATGGACACACACATAGACAACCACAAATTACACCCAAACTTACGAGAGAAGTAATTGTAGGCCATATAACTGTTTCTCCCGGCCCGGGAATCGAACCTGGGACCTCTGCGTGGTAGTCCGGCATGGTAACCGTTCGGCCACGGAGGCAGTTATTGTCACATGCCTGTCTGTTTTGATCATACGGCGCACAGCATCGATGTTTTTGTTGTTCACAGCAGTGGACGGGCGACCATCACAAAATTCGTCTTTTGAATTCTGCAAATCAGCTATAAATAGTCGTTTTGCATGGTGCATCATCGCCAAAAGCAGTTTAAAGTCGAGCAAAGCTCCGCTGAGCTGTTAAATTACACTTAAAGTCGTAGAAAATCATACAACGAAAATTTTCAGGAGTTAAATCCATGGTGATGTAGACAACCAATTTCTAAAATGACGCCACAATGTAAAAACAAGTGACAGTTAGGTGAAACAAACTGTATTCTACAGCCAAAGAGTTCCATTTTCAAATGTTGTAATTACTTTTTAAATATGATTATCTAAGTGGCCAGTTCCGGAAACTTATAGTGCGCCCTATGTATATAACATTATAGAATACAATATATTGAAACTCTTTCACAAGAAGCTCTACTACTACTAAATAGCTGTAATATTTTGGTAGTGTATGTTACGTCTGTAATGGCGTAACATACTCTATGAAAATTTATATGACAAGACAATCCCACTTCCCGTCCAAAGCGTTCCTGTGACACTGGAACAGTTTTATATCCCCAATCCGACTCGAAATTTTCCTACTATTCTTTTACATATTTGGAATAAATTCTTGACAGTCCATGGGTTACATAATTCAGAAGTGAATTAAAGAACACTTCCTGTTAAACTCAAAAGTCAAACAATAACATAAAGATGAACTAATAATCAGTTTAGATTACAATAATATTTATTTTGTACGTATGCGTAGCAGCCACCAGACGTGCCAGAATGTCAAACCCTTTTCCGACATTCAGGCACGGTTTAGTGCAAGCAAAAGTAACGACCATACACTATAAGCAGCATAGACATGCACGTATCAAACAAGTATAAATAGTTCCATAACCAAAATATAACCACTCAGCTACCAACCAACGACTCAATTATATCAACCAAGGCGCAGCGGTGACAACTAACATCCTTTCACCTACGTCATGGTACTCATTTATGTATGTCAAATTTATGTTGGAGTACTAAAAAATGTATGTACAATAATAAGTCCCTCAAACTTTCTTTATTCAGTACTGTTAGGGTAGGCTGGAAGAGATTTACAGATAATGGCACCTTTGTATATGGCCTTTGTAACACGTGTTTCTATTTCGTAAATTAACTTCAGATTGTAGTGAATTGAAATTATTCATGAATGATATAAATTTAAAATAAACTATTTCTGAGATATTTTTATATCAAGTGACAGGACGAATAAGTCGTGCGCCTGCAGGTAAGCTATACGCCTGTCCATAACATTTGCAGTGCCACTCAGAGCTTTAAATCAAAAACAAAGATCTGGGGGGCACTGCTACTGCGCCAGTCACACTGAGACATACGTACGTTGCCAGGTTCCTTCGCGTTTGGATACCACTTTCCTTAACATCAGGTGGAGTGGAGTCATTTGCCTGTCAGGTATAAAAAAAAAAAAGTCCCATGTGCCTGTAATTTCACCATCACAGTAATGCTGATATTACTGCTTGGCGGCACAAATAGGTAAGGTGGCAGTACTTCATAAGGAGCTCTACTGCTACTGCTATTTTTTGGATCTAAACCGCGTATATCCGCTTTTTCAAACTGCATCCGCATTTGTAGTCATTCCGAATTCGAGACTACACAAATCTAGAAAATTCGCACACACTCCGGATGTCGCTTACGAGTATCGCTTGTATATCTAGAGATAAAATTACCTACGAGTCGGATGTTGTGCGCAAACGCTCCTCCTACACGTCTCTTGATCACGGCTGACTTTCCAGCGTAAATATACGACGTTTAAATTATTTTGTTAGAACAAATTTCATATCTGTGAACATGTTATTATTGCATAATAATAACATTGAATTCGATTTTATCATTACGTTCAAAATTTCGAACATCTCTGAAAAACAAAACAATTTGATTCGACGTTAATTCTCGTATCAGTCAAGATTAAGTTTTATTTGAAATGAAAAGTCAATGGCAAACAATATTGACAAATGTACTGACTTAATTTACGTTACTTGATACCGAACGATATGATAGTAGGGGCCGACTTTAGTTTGTCTATGAATTAAATAAAAACTGCGCTTGTGTGACATGCAAGAGAAAAGTTTTTATTTGCCGCCATTTCGCCAGTCGTAACCTGCGAAACTTGAACACATCATAAAGAGCTTATAATATGTGTCTGGATAAAGCAGTGTAGGTACTGTAAATAATTAGGCATTAAAACACTCGTGTGATGTTTTTATTAAACCCACACTCGTCTTTTAGTACCTTTTACTATGTAATAGTCACATAAACTCATTGACTTACAATTATATGGACGTCGGGTCCGCGCTAAAAAGT
>NW_020653424.1:1812967-1833541 GCF_003589595.1 Hyposmocoma kahamanoa
TTTTTGTATTAGACCCGTCGTCCATTTATTTGTAAGTCAATGCATAAACTACTATAATTCCTATGTATAATAATTCGAAAATATTTCATCTTAAAGATAAAAGATTTCATAGTTTCAGCGTGGAGTTCTTTCATTATAGTACATATAGACACAGATAAAATGTATTGCTAGCGAATTGGCTTCTAAACATTTATAGTTTCTTTCAGGTTTCTCCAAAATAGTGGATTTGCAAGAGTCGAGAGACTTGACAGGCAGGCTAGCAATTGAATTGCAGAGTTTCTTCAATTACTTACCCGCCTCCGAACTACCCTTTCCCGACGCGAGTTCCGCAATTTCAACTTCTTCGATGAATTTTATTAGCATAACCAACACATTTTAACAAATTGGTACATTGGTAACTCATGTTTACGATAATCAGATATATACTCCATTGTATCATGTAAATAAATAATGTTTTCAATAAGAAAAGACTTTGTTCCAAATGCCCCTTCCATCAATGCAGCTTGTGTTACCATTTTAACCGACTCAAGAGGAGGTTCTTCCACTGTATTGTGTTTTTTTTTATGATTTTGATGATTCTTTTTATTGGATAGAGGGTATCTCAGTATTGGTCCCATTTAAATTTGAAGAAAATATTGCACCTCTAAGGGTGGCAAACTAGGGGATGAATCCGGTTTCGCGGAATATCCGATAACCGATTTCAATAAAACTTGGCAAATAGATGCAATTCCATGAACTTTTGAGGTTATTTTTTTTTTAAAAAAGTTATAATACTCAAAAAAGTTCCCCTCAAAAACAAATATCAACTACTAATCAGTATTATTACTAATTTAGAATTACATTCTGCTGCATTACAGCGCTTTTCTTCATTGTTTAACCAAATTATTTCAAACTACAACATAACTAAACCTACAACAGACTCTTAAATTTTTCCCTATCTCACAGATGGCGCTACGGCAAAAAGTCGTTAAAAACCAAAAAACAAAGATCTGCAACAAGTACGTAGAAAAATTCGTAATATCCGCTAGTTCGTTCCATGGCTTAGTTGGCATAGCGTCTGCCTCGATTTGCTGGAAGACGTCGGTTCAAATTCAACCGGGTCGAAAGAATAAGTGTGTTAATAATTATAACAAACTAGTAAAGTAATTTCACAAAAATAATTGAATATCATTGTAGTAAAATATCGTGTTAGTCATTGACTTACAATTATATGGACGTCGGGTCCGCGCTAAAAAGTGTCCGCACTTGTAAGGCGCTAAAATCGTATACAGAGCGCGACACTCTGCTTTAGTCTTCATTTGTTCTACGGACAGCGCGATACTGCGATGACATAACAATTTAAATTTCGAATAGGTTGACTTGGGACATTTTTTTCGTGGTTTTTGTATTAGACCCGTCGTCCATTTATTTGTAAGTCAATGGTGTTAGTAGTAAAAAGTAAACTGTTTGCCGTTCAAATAAACCTAAACTTCAAGAATCACAAAAATCAGTTCCAAAAAACGCTTTTAGTAGTAACTGTCAATTACCTCTATAGGCTTCCATCCTTACCTTCTACTTCTTCCTATAATTTCGGGATTCCTGCGATCGATTGCTATCAATACGAACTTTGTTAAAGACAGGCCCATCCATCTTTTTCAATGCCTGGCCCCTTTAACAGTTCAGCGAATAAAGGACGAACGACGTTCCCAGTTGCTACTTCGTAGAATCTATTTCCTTACCTAAAGGTATATTGTACATTTGTATTTTATTACAGTTGTGTTTTGTTTCCGGATAATGTGCTTGCAATGTTCCACTTTTGTACTATACCAAAGAATACGTTTGCGTTTAAAATAAAATCTAAAAATAAATTTGACATAAATTGTAACTGGTATTTTTTTATGATATCAAGTGATGGGACCAGCAAGTCGTGCGTGGTGGTAAGCGACACGCCTCTACATAACAGTTGTACTGCCGCGTAGAGCTTTAATTCGCAAAGATCTAAGGGGCATTGCTACTGAACCCGTGAACCTGTGTGAATCAGTAGACTTAGACTTTAGTATCTTCAAAACTACCGATATTTACAATAAAAATATTTAGACAAAACAGGAAATAAACAAAGCATGTAACGTATGGATTAGGTTCGTTATTTACAGCGTGTTTACACAGGGTCGACTGCCGCCTCTTCAGCAAGTGAATTCGGCTGACGTAGGCGGCTCCGGCGACGCCCTGTTTACAGCGAATCGCCAGCCGCTTACGCCGAAATCACTAAGTCGAAATTGTGTCATTATAGAGATAAATACAAGTCTATGCACGGAGATACGGTAAATCGTTCGATCGAGTAGGTAGGTATTCCTAGGCAGCCGTCGACACGTTGAAACTTGTTTGGTCGATTGTAGCTTGCCCAAGCGACCGACTTGCCCGACAACGACTAACTAGTCGGTAGCTAGTCGACTTGGCCAATTTCGACAGCAAACTGCAGTCGTCAAGCGACTCAGTGTTTACACTGGGTAGGTTGTCGCCTTTGGCGGGTAAGCGAAAGGATTTTGACGACTCAGTGTAAATATGCAAATGTACTTTTTTGCGAGCAGCTGGTCACGCTTTAGTTATGAAAGTGGCGAGTGGGGAGAGGTACAGGAAACTCGCCTAATTACGTGATATATCTAACTTATTGACAAAATGTTTCGAGCTAAAACAGATTTAAATAAAAACATTTTTATTTTTATTTAAAGGAACGTAGAGGGAAGTTGTCCTTCTACTTTTCTTTTAAAAAAGTCTGGTTCAAATTGAGTGAGCGAGATGGTAACAATCGACGAATTTGGCACGTGTTGGGCAGTTTTGCTTGTTGCGCGGACGGGCATTTTTTAACCTGTCGTTATTTATTTGTTTTAAAACCAAATAAAACCATAGGTTATGTGGTTTAGGTAAGAAAATCAGCTGGTGTTTCATTGTTTTTGAAGTAATCCTTATTTTGTTCACAGAAAAAGTTAATAATTTTTGAAGTTTTCATGATGAATGATGAAGAATGATAGACTACCATTTTGTGAAAATACAAACAAAACCAGGCAAATTATATTTATAATCCATTTGTATGATCGGAGTGGAATAAAGCTGCACGCGTGTCTTAGTCCATTCAGATCGCGCGATCGGATGCGACAAAAATAAACGTAATTGATCAGAGTATACCATTGACTTACAAATAAATGGACGACGGATCTAATACAAAAACCACGAAAAAAATGTCCCAAGTCAACCTATTCGAAATTTAAATTGTAATGTCATCGCAGTATCGCGCTGTCAGTCGAACAAATGAAGACTAAAGCGGAGTGTCGCGCTCTGTATACGATTTTAGCGCCTTACAAATGCGGACACTTTTTAGCGCGGACCCGACGTCCATATAATTGTAAGTCAATGGAGTATACATTTCAATAATGCACACCCTACACTTTTTATAGAGCATCAAAAGAATTCGTTATTCCTTATACAACTCTTAGAGATAACATTATCTTCTTATTATCTCTAAGAGTTGTACAAGGAATAATATGGTGCCAAAGACGAAAAAAGTAAAAAATGCTTGTACAATTTCGTGATAACGTAATAAGACAAGTATGTATCACGGACTTATAGTGACTGTCACGTAATTGTGCAAGTTAACAGTGTTCTGATAATTAAGTACTAATTCTAGAAATATTCGTCGAAAATAATGATTTATAATTATCTTCAATAATATGGCTAAAGGACAGATTAATAATCCTAACAACAAATTTTGGATATTTTTTTTTCAAACAATCAGTTGTTTTATTACACAATTATGTTTTATCACGAAATTAGACGAGGACACCCTAGTATAAGTTAGTATGTTTCTAACCAATTTTAAGTGCTGGTAAAGTATTCAACGATCTACCTTGATCGATCCCTGAGATATTACCTGAAACGGTCATCACAATTATTAATATTTTTAATACCGTTTAATACACTTCCTAAAATTGTTATTCAAATTGGTCACCGTATACTAGATTTAGTATAGTTTGTTATTGATTCCAAACTCCTTTACCGCTAAACTGTCCAAGTTTACCGAATTTCGTTACTTTGCTAACTCTTGGATATTAACGAGATTGTGTTTGAATTAGCATCGATCACGTTTTACATCAAAGGCGGCTTTAAAACGTATTATGATATATATAGGTATCAACTATAAAATATGAAAATGTTGGCGACGATTTTAGACTTTTACATTGAAAGCTGAAAATAACAAATCATGTAGGAGGAAAAAATGTTTCATCAAAATTTTTTTTTTTTTGAAAAATTCGCAAAATGAATTATGTAATCGTTGACACAAACTCGAGGACTACAGTAAGAAACATAAACCTACGTGTGTCCATACTATATACATTGGTATTCGGAGTTTGTCATTCGTAAAATTATTTTCCCACCAAATTAAAGAGCGAATCAACATAACATTTAACTAAAGGTATCAAAGCACTTTTCAATAAATTGATAAAAGTTAGTCAAATTAAGATTCCTTCCAAATTGGATTGTCAGTGGGACGTGAACTTCTCTTGATTTCGGTCACGGAATTTTCAACCGCAACTTAGTATTTTATTACATCAATTGAAAATTATTGGTCCCTTTACGTTGCTGAGGATACTGATTGTGATTACCGATAGATATTATTCAACTGATGCAGCAATTCACACTATTTAGAATAGAATAGAATCGAATCGTTTATTTCATGTTATCAATGTCACAATATTACAATTGGAAATACAATGTCAAGGGATAACTATGATCGTCAGTAATAAAATTATAATAATAATAATGAATATAAAATAAAGTAGTATAATTACTGCTTGTCGAATAAAATAAAATTAAAACTGTTTCAAAAGAAACTCATCGACACTGTACAATTCAATATCCAATAAAAGGTTTTTTAGTCGGGTACAAAACGTTTCATCGTTTCTAACACTTTTCAGGTCTGTGGGTAGATGTTCGTAGAATCGGGGACCTATTACCCGCGGATTTCTAGTTGCAAGTTCGGTACGGTGGGCAACGGATTTTAGTGTTCCCGCGTTTCGTAACGCTTGGCCTCCGCCCGTACGGCGCTCATAAGTAGCCAAGTTTTGACGCGCATAAACTATTATATCATAAATATATTGTGATTACATGGTCATTATATTGTATTTCTTAAAAAGGTTTCTGCAGGTCTGACCCTTTTTTATGCCTACTATTGTTCTAAGTGCACGTTTTTGAAGAATAAATACCCTAATCGACTCAGTTGAATTACCCCACAGTGTGATGCCATAAGACATCAACGAATGAAAATATGCATAATACGTCTGCCTCAATACCACATTGGAGACAAGAGGACGCAGTTTCCTCAGTGCGTATGCAGCACTTCCAAGTTTTTGACATAGAGTTTGTATATGTGACTTCCAGTTCAAATTTGAGTCTAGCGTTAAACCCAAGAATTTACAGGTGTTATATAATGGAACAATGGAGGTGATAATTGGCTTTGTTATAGAATTTCTTCCTGAGAACAACATAAGGTTTGACTTCGATTCGTTAAGAATAAGTCCATTCGCAGAGAACCATTCACACAGCTGCTCATACGTGTAGGCTAATTTTTCTTCCAACTCGTTGTAGGTTTTATATGGTATACATATTAAAGATAGAATGAGGAATAGTATAATGAATAGGTGTTGGGATGTAAAAGATGATGTAGCGATTAGAATAAGAATGGAAATGATTCGATGATTTGGTCATATAACGACATAAACGTCTTTATTTTTTGGTACTCTGCTACATGGTAAATGTTGTAGTAAATATTTTTGCGAACATTATTCAGCTGGTTTACATCAACTCCATATTGTAATAATTGCGGCGTCATTGAAGACGTTTGCCACATTTTGATAGATTGTGTTCAGACCGAGAGACTCAGGAGGCAGTTTAGTGTAACAATGTATTGGCCGTTTCTTCGTCGAACGAAGTTAAGACCACTGTTCAAGTATATTTAAATAATTATAATAACAATTTAATTTATTGTCCCGGACAGTATTTTCTGAAAATCTAATTTAAACAAATATAAAAAAGATCAGACGAAAGGCAGAGGCTCAGCTTATGCAGACACGGTGATGAGACCGCGCAGCTCAGTTTTTCAACCTCTCCCTAGTCCCAATGGTCTTGAGTGGGAAACATGTCAACGAGGGCTGATGAAGAATATTGATTGTTAATATAAGTATATTAACTAACACTTAACAAAAAATAAATTAAACAAAATGTTGATAAACGTTAAGAGAAAAAATAATAATAAAGAAAAAACTATGACAAAGAAACATTAACTCAAACAGTCTCAATTTACTAATTAAAAATTTGGATTAAATTTGGATTAAATAATTAGCTGTCAGAATGTCTGTTTGCACCAGGTTTGTATAAATATTGCACAATGTACACGTGTTACAATGCCATTGTTTTCACGAAAATTTGGTTAGATTCTGCCACTAGTAGGTATCTATTGAAGGGATCGTTGAGATGTGCTTTCAAATACAAACTCAAGGACGGCAAATATACTAAGTTAGTCGGTGGCGCTCCATTGACTGCCGTTGTAAAGTTATTCCTTTCCGTAAGAGCACATAGCTGAGAGGCAAAATTCAACTTTGAGGATTAGTTAGCTATGAGCTATACTCGGGAGTTAGTTGACAAAAGATAGACATATTCGGTGCCTGCCGTCACCGGCTACATAAGAACATCAAAAAACCTTTATTGATGAGGCCAATGACGTAATTAATCGTGATAACTGCAACCTCGGTATCCATCACCAGCTTTCAGACAACTCATACATAAACCCTTTACGTTGTATAAATATAGGATGTAATCCTGATCCTTTAGTTTAGTCAAATTATTACACTGTTAAGTGATTGCAACTTTGATAAATATACAACAGTGATTCTTATAATAGGTGATAGTACTAACATTAGTAAAAAAGAAGTAAATAGTAGCATTGACGTGTTCTTGAGAATTCATGAGAAGTGTGGGTGTAAATTCATACTAAGTGCATTCCCTTACTGCTGTAACCTAGGCATCGCTCGTAATAAGTATATATATAACATAAATTCGCACATACATAATTTGACTTGCCGTCATAGTGACGTTATATTTTGTTTTGACATTAATAAGTTCGTAAGGAACTTCAAACTTTTTGAGGATAATTTACTTTTACCCCTAAGGTATCTAAGACATATAGCTAGTTTGCTATCTTTTAATATTAAGGACGCTGTTATAGAAGATATAACACAGTCCCACGACAATGCTCCTACTTTAAGTAGCAACAGTATACATTTTACTAACCATAATTTAAACTAAAAAACACGACAACAGAAAAGTCTAATCGTTTCCATGTAGTACATCAAAATATTCAAGGCTTTTCTGGCAAAATATTAGAAATAAGTCTTTTTTTGCACGATATTTCCGTTGACGTGTTTTGTGTTACAGAACACTGGCTGAAAGATTACGAAGCCATTAACAATATAGAAAATTATGTAATAGTCAGTTCGTTCATAAGAAAGAGCTTAAGTAGAGGCGGATCCATGATTATTATTAAGCGTAACTTAAAATTTAAAGAGCGTAAGGATATCACAAATCTTTCTACTGAACGAACTATTGAGATTTCATGTGTGGAATTGGATCAGTTTGTCGTCTTATGTGTATACAGGCCCCCCTCTGCTAATTTTAACGAGTTTGAATTAATTATGGAAGACAGTTTAAAGCGGATTTTTCCAACCAAAAAAAACGTAGTAATATGTGGAGATTTCAATGTAAACCTGTTGGAAAACTGTTCTACTTCTGCAAGACTCATTAGTTTATTTCAAAGTTTTAACTTGATTAATCTTTTTTTAGAACCAACTCGCATTACTGCCTCCTCTTCTACTTGTATTGATAACATCTTTTGTAACACAGACGCAGTGTCTAAATCAATAATAAATTGCTTAAGATCCGACCATAGTGGCCAATTGGCTTCTTTTAATTGTAAAATGAGCAAGAAGGTAGACCAATTTCTCTGCAGACCGATTACCACAGAACGAATAATTAGATTTCAAAATAATATCGGCAACAGTTTAAATTCCCTATCCCATATACCGGAGGATCCAAATACTTTATATAACACGATATTTGGTTTAATTAAAAATGAATTTGACAATATATTTAAATCGAAAACATTAACTTTCCATAGAGAGACTAAATTCAACGACTGGGCAACAGTAGGTATTCATAAGAGTAGGTCTCGTTTGTATGAGCTATATGCTATGAAAACTTATAATAATAATTCAAATTTCATAGAATATGTTAGAATTTATTCGAAAATATTTAAAAAAGTTTGTGTAGCTGCTAAGGTTAAGTTTCACAGCGACAAAATTAGACAATCGATAAATAAATCTAAAACTACTTGGAGCATAATAAATAAAGAGTCAGGCAGGGTTAAACTACACGATAGAGATATAGTTTTAGAATTAGACAGCAAACTTATAAAATCTAAAGATAAAGTAGCCCAAGCTTTTGAATCGTTCTTTTCGGAAATTGCTGTGAACACTACAAAATCATTAAATTCCTCCCCTTCACTTGCTATTGATCTCCTAAAGGAAAATGTTAACGTTTGTGGCAGTTTATTTAATTTTCGTCATGTTAATCCACAAGACATCATAAAAGCTTTTAAGTCAATACATGTTAAAAAAACTGAAGATCTCTGGGGCATATCAACTAAAGTTATAGACTCAGTTATTAATCTCATTTCCCCACAGTTAGCTGTAGCTTTCAATAGGTGCGTTGACGAAGGTGTTTTTCCCGATTTAATGAAATACAGCAAGGTTATTCCCTTATTCAAAAGCGGTAGGAAAGTTGATCCTAGCAATTATAGGCCCATTTCAATTTTACCAGCTTTAAGTAAAATATTCGAAAAGGTTCTGCTAACTCAATTACTGTCCTATTTCGGTAGGAATCATATTTTTCATAGTGAACAATACGGGTTTACTAGTGGTAGATCGACTAGCGATGCGGGGGTAGCGTTACTAAAACACATCTTTGATGCTTGGGAAAGGTCCCAGAACGCTATTGGTGTTTTCTGTGACCTCTCAAAGGCATTTGATTGCGTTGATCATAATACTCTTATTAGTAAGCTGGAACGTTACGGTGTAAATGGCAAGGCGTCGAAACTTGTCTCGTCATATCTCAACGGTAGAATTCAGAAAGTAGGCATAAATGGAGCGACTTCTTTGGGTTCTCCAGTAAAAATGGGTGTTCCGCAGGGCTCAATACTTGGACCTTTCTTATTTCTGATTTATATTAATGATCTGCCATTCTTTGTTAAGGACCATTGCGAAATAGTGTTGTTTGCTGATGACACATCCTTGATTTTTAAAACAGACAGACATGACATTAACTATGACCGTATTAATGATACCCTCTCTAAAGTAGTTTATTGGTTTAATGCTAACAATTTATTGCTTAATGCCAAGAAGACAAAATGTGTTAAATTTGAATTACCTAACGTAAAATCGACTAGTCCAAGCATAGAAATAAACGGAGAAAAGTTAGACCTTGTTAATAAAGCAGTCTTCTTGGGAGTGACCTTAGATAGTAAACTTCAGTGGTTTCCACATATATCGTCCCTGGCCAGCAGATTAAGCTCCGCTGCATACGCAGTCCGCAGAATACGTGAGCTTACCGATGTTAGTACTGCTAGACTAGTTTACTTTAGTTACTTCCATAGTATAATGTCCTACGGGATTCTCATGTGGGGTAAAGCGGCAGATATTCAAACCATATTTGTATTGCAAAAACGAGCGATTCGTTCTGTGTACCGTCTAGGCTCTCGGGTATCTCTCAGAGAAAAGTTTAAGGAGACTGGTATCATGACTGTGGCATCACAGTACATTTACTCAAATATTTTATATGCCCGTAAAAATATACATAATTTCAATAAGAAAGAAGATATCCATAATATTAACCTTAGAGCTAAGTCCAAACTCATGGTACCACGATTTCGTTTAACCAAGGTAAACAACTCTTTTATGGGGAACTGTATACGTTTTTACAATAAGATTCCGGAGCATATATTAAGTTTATCATTTCCTAAGTTTAAAAAGTACATTAAAAATATTTTGATCGAAAAAGCATATTACAAAATTGAAGACTACGTGTTAGATAAAGATGTATGGAAAGACGACATGGCTCCAGAATCCACACAAATTTGATTCAAAATGTATTCCATAGCATTTAAGTTTATTTGAAAAGAGCAATCCCTAGAGTTTCTTGCTCGTTCTTCTCAGGGAGGTCAGCGTAGTGAACGAGCAGTACCTTAAATGTGACGTTTTCAAGTGTAAATTTATTTTACCTATGGAATAAATCATCTTTGACTTTGACTTTGACTTTAAAAGATCATGTAACGAGTACAATGACCTGTATAAAAAGTGCATAGACATGGACTTCATCTACGACCCACCCGTCAAATTTCATCTTATAAAGATGAATAAATCTTTAACCAAACAAGTTTGAACAGTGATTACTTATAATTAAGTTGAAAATCACAAATTTGTTCAAACGAAAGCAATGCTGACTACTTTAATCTTGTAGAACCAATTAAGCTTATAATAAATACAAAATGTCCTAACAATAATACAACACAAATTGTTCTACACTAGTTCTGCATTAAGGACGGGTTCGTTTCAGAAGATTTTATGGGAGTTTTATCAAAAAACAAAATTACCGAAATCTGGGCTTACAACAACTAACAAATCAACTATATCATACTGAAATTTGTAGGGTGTAAACATCCAGTGTCTTCACAAATATCATTTCGGTTCTTCACCACGCATAACCTCAAGAGTTACAAGCTAAGTGATACCTCCTGCATAAGCCAATTCATCTAAACCCTAAGTGATTTCTTACATTAAATGAAAATCGTTCACTTTAATATCCTGCCATGCGTGTGATTACTAGCTTGCCAGACATTTGTGCGGTAGGCAACATTATGTTGGATTTCGAGCATGTTATATTTGCACCAATGCATTTCAATGTCCATCCAACCTTAGCACGATCGCCGTTCGTACTCATAGCGGTTTTTAGTAAGGAATGTCTAAATTAATTTAAAATTAATACTTATTGTGATCTATACAGTGCTTTAAGTCTCTTGGACCTTACGATGTAGCGTATTTATGGCATGTGCAACCCTCCTGCTAACACTAAAGTTTCAGCTTTGCGCGAAGTTTCTGGACGATTGTGGAGATTTCTTGGTTTATCGAAAGATCCTGGTGGCTTTAGGAGCTGCTCTCAATTAAAAAAGCATTACTTATTATGTTCAGATGATGAGTAGGCTTTTGCTGCTGTAGATATAGGTGCCTAGGTAATCTAAGTATACTCGATTAAAGTTGGATCCAGATCTGTGCGCTACAGCAGTTATTCCAATTATATATACAGAACTTAACTAAAAGAAGAAGTTACGCAACAACTCATTCACTAGATTTTTCTTCGATACCTACATTTCCTTAGAAAATAAAAGTTTCATGAATAAATTCGGAGTCGACATGAATAAATTTGTCTGCAATTCGTGTAGCTTGAAGCGATCAAAAAAGTTTAGTTCTTTCCCTTTTTCAGATGATAAAAATATCGTCATCAAATTCATACGTATCCAATTTGTATCATCCCATATTCTGTCTGTCTTGGTTTAACGTACGTAATTTTGCTTCCGTCGCACATATCAGTCTTTTCATAGACAGCTTTATGTCCTTACGTAACTTCTTGTACATATTTATCTTGATAAAGATATTTTTTTTTATAATATCAAGTGACAGGACGGACAAGTCGTGCACCTTACGGTAAGCTACACGCCTGTCCGTAACAGTTGCATTGCCACTCAGAACTTTAAGTCGCAAAAATTTGAGGGGCACTAATATTAGGCCCGTCACCCTGAGACATAAGTTGACAAGACTCATGTGCCTGTAATTTCACCAGCACTTCAAAGCCGGAACACAGTAGTTTATATTACTGCTTGGCGGCAGAAATAAGTAACGTGGCAGTGCTTCCCTGGACGAACTCTTTTACAATGAGCTCTACTGCAACTAAATCACTTTGTTAGGGCTCATAAATAACCTATTTTTAACATTTACATTATTAATTAAATGACTATTATAACCAATACACTTCTTAATCTAGAATACAAATTTATCCACTATCTGATATTATGATAACTTTAATAAAAAAAAATTAAAAAACATTCAAAGGCAAGACAAAAATAAATAATTAAAATAAACAAAGCAAAAGTAAGACTAAGCCACAGATTATTTACACAAACAGAAACAAAGACACTGAAGCGTAAAGATACTTTGTATGGTAACAAAAGATTCGCTAATTCAATATTAGTTGGAAAACGCAAAGCGTTACCAAGAGAACAACACTTCCATTTTGCTACTAAACCCATAAAATATCGCTCTTTTCCCCATTTTCTTAAATGCCTAATTTTTATCGAGCGTACGCGTTTACGGGCCATTCTTTTAGTCAAATTCAAAGTAAAGTCTAATAATCATTTATTCCATAGGTATCATTTTTATATTTGTAAACGTCATTTTTTAAGCTACTACTCGTTCATTACGCCGACCTCCCTGAGTAGAACGAGCAAGAAACTCTAGGGATTGCTCTTTTCAAATAAACTTAAATGCTATGGAATACACTTTGAATCACAATTGTGTGGAATCTAGACTCTTGTTGTCTTTCCATACTTCTTTATCTAACACACACTCTTCAATTTTGTAGTAAGACTTTTCAATTTAAATACTTTATTGTAAGTTTTAAACTTAGGAAATGATAATGTTAATATAATTCTATTGTAAAAACGTATACAATTCCCCATAAAAGAATCGTTTACCTTAGTTAAACAAAATCGTGGTACCATGCGTTTGGACTTAGTTGTAAGGTTAATATTACAGATATCTTCTTTCTTAATGAAATTATAATTATATTTTACGGGCCTACAAAATATTTGAGTAAATGTACTGTGATGCCACAGTCATGATACCAGTCTCCTTATAGTTTTCTCTGAGAGAAACCCGAGAACCTAAACGGTACACAGAACGAATCGCTGTTTTTGCAACACAAATATGGTGTGTATATCTGTCGCTTTACCCCACATGAGAATCGCGTAGGACATTATACTATGGAAGTAAAGTAAACTGCACAACTAAAGCAAACTAAGCAACATCGGCAAGCTCACGGATTTTGAACTTATTAGAAACAATACCCTTAAAAAAAGTTACTCACATTTTAATTTAATAAAACAATAGTTTATGTTTGACTTTGATAAATACAAAATAATCATTTTGAATCAGTGGACTACGTCCACGTATTTAATAGTGGCTCGTTTTTAACCGTATAAAAATGATGCTATCGCACAGCACTTTAGCAAAAAAATCGTCCCGCGGTCACCGCACAACATTTATCCCAGTCCGGGAAGCTGCTCCGGGAATCAGGTCTGGGATTAATCGTGCTATTTCCAGGGAACTGACGCTGTAGTTCTGTGCCTTAATGGATTTGTTGTGTGATAGTTTGGCTAACGTGCCTTTTAAGTTTTTGTCTATATGACTTACATTTATTAACTTTTCATTAGCGAAGTTTATTTTATTGAATTCTACAGCTCAGTCGGTAAGTAGCCCCGGCTTGGCAAACAGACGCTGGTGTGAGTTCAGTCGGATTGTAGGAGTGTTTCTTTGTCTTTGTTCGATCTCTGTATCAGTAATAAGTTACACAAAAAACAACGAGTTTTTAATTCCACGTACTGTAACAAGCCATTCATATTACAGTGGGTGCAAGCCTTCTCTGTAAACCAATTTATTTTCAATTAACAAAGTGTATTTGAAACTCAATCATTGTCCTAATCAATAATTTGTTTGAAAATTTGGGTCATTAATGCCGCAGGGTATAGGGTTTCTTAATCTATGGTCCATGGACCCCTAACGGGTCCGTATAATAAACGCTGGGAGTCCATAAAGAGCCTACCTAACATAATGCCATTAATAGAAAAATTGGCATACAATAAATAATAGATATTGTGGGCGTGACCGTTTTGAATTTTTGCACCTTCATCCGTTATTAGAGCAAGCGAGACGCGCGTCGTTGCAACCGGCGAGCCTTCATTCTTCTTCATCTTCTCGGAAAGGGTCTGTGGGCTTTTTGTAATTTTGAGAGGGATCCATGAGTAGAAAAAGGTTAAGAAACCCTGGTATAGAGGTAGAGAATGGCAAATATTGCCTTCCATGCATTAGAAAAATCTTGAAATTATTTTTGGATGCCCGATGGCATGTTTACACTAGGTCGACAGGTCCTACACACTGAGTCATTTGACTGTCGCAGTGGCAGTTCACTGTCGAAATCAACCAAGTAAACTAAGGTGTAGTCGCCGTCGAGTGACTCCGTCGCCTTCAGCAAGTGACGGTCGACCAAACAAGTTTCAACGTGTAGGCAGCCGTGTCATTGTCTATATAATTGTTTTCTTTTTTTATGATACCAAATGACGGACACGAACACGAACAAGTCGTGCATCTGGTAAGCGACATGCCTGTTCATAGCAGTTGCAGTAACCCTCAGAGCTTTAAATCGCAACGATCTGAGAGCGACAGCCACTGCGCCCGTTACCCTGAGACATAAGTTGACAAATTCAATGTGCCTGTAATGTCACCAGCACCCTTCAAAACCGGAATGCTATAATGCTCATATTACTGCTTAGTGGCAGAAATGGCTAAGGTAGCATACTTCCCTTGGCGGATCCTTCCTATGGCGCTCGTACCATAGAGGCGATCCGCCCTATCCTCGTAGAGTGGGTAAACCGGTCCACTGTCGTACCACCTTGTGCAGGTGCTGATCGGGCACGGCTGCTTCGGTCACTACCTGCACAAGGTGGCGAGGAGGGAACCGTCCCCGTCGTGCCACGAGTGCGGCGCTGCGGATGACACTGCGCAGCACACCCTAGAGGTGTGTAGCCGGTGGGATGAGCAGCGCCGCACTCTGACGGGGACTATAGGGCAGGACCTCTCGTTGCCGAGCGTGGTTGCCGCCATGCTCGATAGCGAGGAGTCCTGGGAGGCGGTGGCCTCCTTTTGCGCAGAGGTTATGTCGCAAAAGGAGGCCGCGGAGCGGGTGCGCGAGGATGCGGCAGACGCGCCCCCGCTCCGGCGCAGACGTACGGGGAGAAGGCGAAGGCAGTTCACTGCTCGCCTGATCCTCTAGTGAGACCAGCGGGATGTGGACAAGGACTCCGGAGCCTGCATTGCACGGCCTCACTCGTCTGGGGGGCGGGTCGGAGGACAACTGACTCGCCCCTCCGTTGGCGCGGGAGCCCTGGCGTAAGCTAGGGCGGCCGGGCGGCGTCGTGGTGAATGTTCACTGATCCCACGGCGCCGACTTAACCGGCGAGAGGGAAACCCGGGGGGGTTTTAGTGGGGTAGGCCCTCCAGTCTGGAGGGAGAGTCCCCACATAACCCCTGAGTCTCCCTGGGCTCAGGGGTATCCATAAAGATTTCCCCCGTCAAAAAAAAAATGTAGCATACTTCCCTGGACGAACTATATACACAAAGAGCTTTACTAACGCACACACTCATAGCCCAGCACTAGGAAAACCCTATATCGGGGGGACCAAGGACACACACATAGACAACCACGCCCAAAGTCACGAGAGAAATAAATGTAGGCCATACAAATATTACTCCCGGTCTGGGAATCGCACCCAGGACCTCTGCGTGGCAGACCATGACGGCAGTCCACTGTAACTAAAATCTACACACCGGTTTGCTACACGTTTCGAACGATTTGCTGTGCGCAAACTTATATTTATAATGATTTAGTAATTCCGACGAAGGCGGCATTCGACTCGGTGTAAACAGCACGACCTTTGTCAGCTGAATTCGCTTGCCAAAAAGGCGCTACAACGAGTTATCTATACCTTCTTCAGCAAAGAAAAAGCAAAGTAGTCTGCTGAAGACAGCAGTTGACCCCGTGTAAACACGTCATCACAACATGGAATAATATGAAATACCCGTGTGTATGATAAGAAAAATAATATTAACAATTCAACTTCCTCCAAAACACATAAGTCTGAAATTCAAAGTACGAATTTGTAAAATCAACGTTTTCCTGTCCTTCCAAAAGATAAAGTTTAGTTACACTGCCATAGAAATACTCTGTCATTAACTCGCGCAATAAAAAGCAATGCATTGTTCTCTTCGTCCGTAAGGCAAACAAACGGGATGCATTGAATGATCTAGTTTGATATCTATGGAGTTGGTTTACTGATTAAGTTTTTTTTTTTATTTGCTGTCACTGTATTTTATATCCGTATTTGGACGTCTTTCAAAGAGAATACTTTGTGGCCGTAGTACAAACTGAGCATAAATAAGAGAAATTAGCATTCTTACATAGATTCTTGACGGTAGCTTACTAGAGATACTATGTTCTATGAGTAATCGAGGATTATTCAGTATACCCCTTACAAACAAAATGTGGGTATTACAACGAAATATTTAGTAATTATTTATTATTTATCTTTAACTTCAAAAAAATTATTTTGCTACCCTGCGAACCCAGTGAAGGTGAGACGTGCAAAATAGCCGCATTTGTACTGAATATTTTTTCATGCAATTAATAATCCCACAAAAAAATTACTTTAACGGAAATAAGGTGCACGAAAGCACCAAAAGCCTCCTCACACGACGTACCATTCCTTTCCTGTACGTCTGGCGCACCCTGTTACGTGGGGTATTGGAAGCCCGCGGATAATGAGAGCGGTGTTAAACTGGACTTTCCAATGCTCTTATTTGTGGAAACGGCACTCGTATGTCTTCGTTAACGTTCGACAAGGTTCGCCTCCCGCTGGCGCCCCTGCAGAACTCTGTGTTTAGTCGTACGAGATGGTTGCGTGTTTTTCGCTCCGCGCTTATAAAACTTGCCAAATGTCATCATCCCTGGTAAGCATTAAAACGCATAGATACTCCATTGGATTTACACTAGCTGTCACTATATTTATCTAATTTTAGGTGTTATTTTAGGTGTTACTTCTGCGATGTCCCTGTTTTTAAGAGGTCAGTTCTTGCATTGTTGTAAGGTGAATAACGTATTCTTATTGTTTTTATTCTACCCTGATGATGTCTGTTATTGTGCCATAATTTAAAAAAATATGAAATAAAAATTACCTCAATTTTTATTGTATATAGTGTTCACCACATAGATATAGAAAAAAGGGGAGATATGTAATGACGCTATGTAAGATCGGGTACCGATGTTGCCACCTTTTAAACTTTACGCTCTATTATCTACTACCATAACTTAAAGATTTTGATTGGGTAGGGCTTAAAACGTGAAAACGACGTAACACAATTTTAAAATTTAACAAAATTAAACTTACAGTCACTTGAGTAAGAGTTATATTACAATATTTCAGTATTTTTTCATCAGTAAAAATGCTACTAGTATATAATAGCTAATTATTACACGTTAGATTGGCGCTGAAACTCATTTTTCGTTACACTAAGAAGTCACGGAGCGGTTTTCACCCGCGCCTGCCGCGGGGCCGCGGCATCTGAAGAATGTGATAGTCAAGTATGTAAAATTAGTAGCACATTTAACACGCCTGTAGTGGTGACGGTTGCTCGCGGTTAGCGCGGCGGGGTAGGAGTAGAACCGCGCAGGACGCGATCACCTGCGCGCTTGGTGGCCGTCGTCGCCCACGCACTTTGGCGGTCGGTTCTGGGGATCTACTCTCATCCTCCGTTCGACATCTGTCCGAAAAAATAACTGTCAAATAAATAATACTCGACTAAACAGAAAAGACGCAAGATGCGAGTGAAGCTTCATACCTGACGTTGTCTTTTAATTTGGTCGAATATTACTTATTTGACAGTTATGTTTTCGGACGGACGTCAGACGAAAACGAAAGTAGAGGTGTGTGGCGCAATGTGGTGCAGGCGTACGCAGGATGAGTTCTCTATTAACCGCGCGACTTGCGATTATCTCCCACTAAGTTCGCGGTCTGTTCCGCAATCGCAGCGGCTTCGTGCCCGCATAAACTTGCAGGGTCGTGAGTACTGAAATAAAACCGCTGTCCCGCAGCACCGGCGGGCGCGGATGAAAACCGCTCCGTGAATTGTTAACCTTATTAACCTTAAACTGACGCTACTCAACGAAAAATGTGGTCCTACCTAATCGATAGTTAGAAACCATGTAGCTGTTTTTAATATTAAAAAAAAATCCATTTTTCATACTATATATACTATACTACCAATTCTGTAAACAACCCCACATTTAAATCGCGTTATATGTACGATCAGGTAACAAGTACTTCGTAGTATCTTTCTGAGATATAGAATTAAAGTATTATCAGCTCCTACTACATAGCGAACGTGAACCAACCCACTTCCGGCAGCCAAGCTACAGGGTGCAAAAAGTGAGAACTTTATAATGGCATCTGGAAGGACGCCAGACGCGGAAAGAACGAAAAAAACGGATAGATAATGCCGTCAAGGACGTGCGTTAATACTGGGTTCCGTGGGTTTTTAAGTGTGATCTCTTTGCACTTTACCTAATGTTACAAGTCTTGTTATCACACCTGTATTCTTGGAAGAGCAGGTCGACTTTAGTAACGATCCTGAAACATTTTCCTTGTTCCCTCTCCTTTGACCTTGATTTTTTGGCATCCTAAACAAGGTCAAAATGCTACTAACCTTTCTCCATCATCACCACAATCAAATTACTTACTGCTCAGTTGAAATCAATTAGGTTTTCAACTTTGTTGGATTCGCTTTTCAAATCCATTGAATTAAGGACGTTAAACTTTGTGACAGCCAAATGTTAGAACTTCACAACCATTTCTAAAGGCAAGGGTGCTAATCAATCAAACCAGGTGAAACACCGAGCTCATGAAAAGTGGAGACCGGATGAACTAACTAAAACCTGCATTTATGAAAAGCAAGCATCGGTCGTGGAGTAGTATAGTAAACTATTTTGGTATAAAATCGCGTAGTGTATGCACAAAACTTGGCTAAGTAGTCAAATTGTGAAGAAATAAAAGTTCCTTCTTTCCACAACAAGCTTGACTCGTTATACCACATTACTTAGAGCTGAATGTTTGTCCAACTGTACAAACACAAAAATAAATTTTGTCTCCCAATGCGATCATTTAGAGGAACGAGAAATGAGATTTCTGTATAGATTGTGATTTATTCCTTGCCTAACAAAAGTTAAGGACGCCATAATGCAAACGTTAGCTAAATAATGTACTTCTAGTATGATTCAACGTGCATAATCTACTTAAATAAATCAAATTGATATACTCTGTACAGCTGTACTAAGGTATGAATTTGATAATGATATAATATATGTAGCTAAACACTTTGGCAGGCATTTACTCGCCTACACTGATCTGGGAACGAGTAATATCGTTTCAGAATCGGTCCTTAAAATAACTCAAAAAGGCACAACAACAAAGAACACAGTAAATAGCAATGGTTACAATACACTCAACAAATATAGACCTCGCAAAATAAAAATAACCTTAGTTCTAAGACATCAGAGTTCACTTTGTTCCAGTCTCTTTTGCAAGAATCGAAAGATGTTACTTTTTACAAGATATTAATAGTGTTAATAACAAGTTTGGTTTTTTGCGTCTAACAATTAAATACAGAAACGTCGACTTTATATATCTCGATCAGAAAATGGTTGTTAAGAAAGGTTAGGTAAAAGTAAGATTAAGAAACAGACATCTTTTTATTTTATTCTATTATTATATAAAAATAAATGCCCATTTGACCTCAATCTCACCCGATGGGAAGTGACAATGAAGTCGACGATGTAGCATGCACATCTAAATCTAGTCCCCCGATGATAGACAGGGGAAGGTGAATCAAATCATGCAATTACATCACACACTCTCCGTAATATATCCTGTAAAATACTGATAAGCAGGCGACGGTTTTCAAGGCTCTGCAGCTTCGCCTCTACTGAATTCGAGTCAACCTATAAGCTCCTTGACATGCTTGTCGATTGAATCCAAGGTGGCCAGTTGGTATTTACCAGAGCCATCCCATAAGTGGCAGCAGTACTCCACGACACACTACCGGACTTGTGCTTGGTATAGCTGAAGCAACTGTCCCGGTGTGAAGTAACGTCTTACCTTTACGTATATAGTGATATAGCTGAGAGAATCCCGAGACTGTGCGGGAGTTTTCCGGAAGACCTGTTTTTTTGGTTCGTATTTAGTTTGAACGTTACACAATTGACATAAAGTTCATTATGCTATAGCAACGAAAATTCGGGGTCTACTCTCTTTCTCCGTCCGACATCCGTCCGAAACAATTACTGTCGAATAAGTAATACCGACGAAATTAAAACACAATATCAAGTACAAAGTTTTCTTTGGTCACCCTTTTGACAGTAATTGCCTCGTTCTCTGTCCCACATTCATCCGGTAAATTGCGTCTGAGAAAAGGCTGATGCGAGTGGGTTGTGGGACTTAGCAAGCAGCAACAGAGAGAGAGAGAGAGAGAGAGAGAGAGAGAGAGAGAGAGAGAGAGA
>NW_020653424.1:1833941-1882569 GCF_003589595.1 Hyposmocoma kahamanoa
TTCGGTGCCTTTCAGAAAAAAAATACAATTTTGATCTAGAAGTTTCTATGCACAAATGTTGTTTTCTCTTATTCGTAGTAGTACATTTATTCACAGCAAAAACCGGTTGCGAAGGCATTATGTTAGTAGAAACCTAAAAAATTAATTGAACGTCACGATGACTAGCTCAATTCCTTTATTCTCGTCAGGGTCTCTCTATACAACGGTCCAGTGAACGCACCTGACGAGTTTCGGGATAAAACAAAAGAGATCAATGTGGATAAACTCAAAATTGTATAAGACTGTTCCATTTTGGGCAAGACTTTCTTTAAAAAAATGTTTTGAATTGAGGTACTCCTTCTACCTTAACCTAACATAAGAAATGTGCTGTCTCTCTCTCGCTTTCATCTTTGTCGTTCCAGCTTTGTAATCACCAAGTCTTTATAAACACAAGCTTACACAGCGAGACTCAGACTCGGTCAACTTCAGCAACGAACTACCGGACGTCAAACGAGTCAGTGTCTACACTGTGTAGGTTACCGTCTTCGTCGGCCCATTTCACAAGCTTCGCTAGGTGAGAACGATCTGAACCGGTTAATTTTCGTTTCTCTCGTCACTTCAATTTGCTAACTACATCAACTACGTCAAAAGTTTTAAATCAACCACGGTATATTGGTCTCAAGTATAATGTGAATAAGACTTCTTTTTTTAAGTTTGAAGTGTCATTATTGGAATGCGAATGAAATATGATTGAACTGATTGAAAATTATTGAACACTAGATTGAAACCGATTCCAATTTTAATGTAGGTCTATTTTTGTTGGGTGTGCCTCACTTGTGCGAAAATCAAATAAACTAATTTTAAAACATATAGGTAAGTACCGGTTAATGTAATATAAATTTTACTTGGACTGAATTAACTTCCTATAACTTGATTTCACATAATTCTCGTTTGATATAATCACATTTTATACGAACATTTTATACAAAGCTCTCATTATATAAGAATTATTTAAAACATTGTCAATTAAGAAAATTTGTACATGGTATATTACTTTTTGCCTATAGTAGGGTTCAACCCGACTCGCCGCGATACTTGTCTGTTCGATGCTAAAGTGCGGAGGGAGAGTTGTATCCCATAATAGTTTACAAGCCGAATCTTCATTTCAACAAAATTATAATTGTTACGCACTAGATTCGTTGGCAGTTTAAAAGAAAACAAATGTATTTTATATAGATCAGATTTTGGTTGCGCCTCACGTTCAGTAGTTTCGGTTAGTATGTGAAAAAGCAGAAGCGATCTTCAGATCATCATATTCAGGTCAGATTATATTAAAATTAATATAGGTAATATTCGTATTAGGGATATCGTTCTTCGAAATTGGAATAAATAATTTTATGCAAATATAATCAACAATTAAACCAGGCGTTAGATGAATTGAAATTTAGATAAACAGGTGTGAAATTAACTAAGTGTAAGTTATTGTTATCAAAAATTAAATTAAAGAATGTGAGTTTATATTATGAAACCTTCATTATTATAAGTAATAGTGAATATGAATATTATATTAAATATGTTTATATGAAATAAAATTCTGCTATTAAGCGTTTTTTTAATCGTCTTCAAAAAAAAGGAAGTGGTTCTCAATTCGACTGTATGTTTTCTTTTGTATGTATGTTACGCGATAACTCCGGTATTTGTGAACCGATTTTCATGATTCTTTTTTTGTTAGAAGAAGTGTATCTCCATAGTGGTCCCATTTCATTTTGAAGAAAATCATCCACTTCTAAGGGTGGCTGTTCATGCATATAGATTCATTTTTATAAATAGCGCTTAAATTTTACTTTTTCTCTCAATATACTTTGAGTAGTGAGAACTGCTTTTTATTATCTCTTGTGTCAAGTCCTGTATAGGGGCGAACTAGGGGATATTTCAATAAAACTTGCAAATAGACGTAATTCCACGTACTTTTGAGGTGGTTTTTTTTAGTACTTTGTACTGAGATTATTATAACATCAAGTGACGGGACTAACAAGTCGTGCTCATGATGATAAGTTACATAACAGTACAGTGTTACTCAGAGCTTTTAATTGCAAAGATCTGAGGGGCACTACCGCTGCGCCCGTCACCCTGAGACATAAGTTGACAAGTCCCATGTGCCTATAATTTAATGTTAATAATATTTATGATATATTAGTTATTATTATCATTACACACATTTTCTTTTTTTTAATATATTTGACATTAAGGTGATGATGGTGTGACAACGCCGTTTGTCTAAAAGTTCCCATGCACTTTAGTTTTAAAATAAATTGAAAGTGAAGATTCCATTCAACGACATACAGAGATTTATAATGATTGGATTTCTTTGGTTTTCGCGACTGTGACACAATGCAAATAAAACTGCATCTTTGGATCTATATCTCATGTATTTGTTTTTTCCAACAAACTAACGCTTCGGGCCCTTTACTAGTCAGATGGTCAGCCGTGACAATGGTGATTTAGATCCGAAAAAATAGTTTAGTCATTTCTAATGTTCAGATTTTTAATTTAACATAGGTTTGCCAAGAACACCGGTGGCAAATGTGCGTCTTAAAACGATATTTTGATTCTGCGTCGATTCATAGGCTATTTTAATTTTCGTTCTATTACCAGGTTTGTTATGGAACAATACATTGGCCAAATGATCACAGCAAAGTGTCATGAAAAAGAATATAATATTGTTTTAAAACCACCGACTTTTTACCGTTACTTACGCATTATAGTATATCCAAAATTCCTTCAAAAATTTTTATTTATAAGTCAAAAGATTTTATCTATGGAATAAATCATTATGTGACTTTGACTTGACTTTGGAACTATTCTCTGTCTCAAATCGATCCCTCAATACCGTCCTCGTCATCACTTTCTGTGAACATTCGCATAAACGTTACGTGATTTTTTACAAATTGTCGACCTGTCACTTTTTTATGAAATAGAGCTCAGGTAGCAATTGTATGTGCCCATTTTACCTTTGTTACCTTTTCGGCCATATTGACAATTCCGTTTTCAGAGAAAATCACTCTATTTCTGACACAATCTCTTAGTTTTAACGTAGTATGTATAAAAAGACAAGTAGTATAACTTTTTTAGCAACTTTTTAGAGCTCCATGCGAAAGATTTCGTCGAGAGAAGTACTGCTACCTTACCTATTTCTGCTGCCAAGCAGCAATGTGAGTATCATTGCGTTCCGGTTTTGAATTAAAGCTCTGAGTGACAATGCAACTGTTACGGACAGGCGTGTCGCTTACCACCAGGCGCACGACTTGTTCGTCCCATCTCTAAGTATCGTTAATAAAACTCCATACAAAAGTAGCAACATGGCTTATACGGAAGCACACATTCGCATAACTTCACAGTTGCATCGCATGTGCCGTTCGTTATACTTCGTACATTGGTAGTACTAATACACGTTCGATCGCGTTCAGTGTTTAAAAAATGACATGATATAGTTTACGTTCGCTGTTTTTTCAGAATTTAAATTTTATTTCATAATCATACTTCCATAATCGAGACACTAACCCACGATACTGGCATAAAAATGTCAGATAAGTACTGCATAATCAAAGTTTATTTCAACATAGCTCTAGAATTGTGTGATGAACATTTGTTTGTAACTGTGACAACCCTACGCTCCGAGCAACATATAGGCATAATTGTGTTATATTATACTACAGTTTTATGCTCAAATTGTTTCGCTCCATTGATCTTTGGCAAACCTTGGCTTTTGTCTTTTGCGAATGTCTTTAGTTTTTAGAAATTCACTAAGTTATTGTTGTTTTTTTACAGGCAAACTACCCCCAAAATAGGATATTCTTGCTTTTTCTTCACACTGACTGGTTTCAATTAGATCAGTCAAATATATGTAATAGTTGTATAACATTTGTAATAATGATATGGCAAGCAAAATTTACGACGATGCGAACAAAATTGATCCAGGAATACCTTGAAAATCAAATTGCTTTTACATAGTTTGCTATGCAGGTTGTGTTAGTAGACTGAGGGAGCGTCAACGATGTAGACTAAAAGCCATACGATGCATTGTGATGGCTCTGCGACACCTGAGCGATGACGTTGCGTTGTACTACATATAAATTAGAAGTACATAGCACGGTATGTTGAAATGGTGCGGACGTACAAGGGGCCAGGAGATGAAGCGGGGAGGGGTGTTGCGGCCGGCAACGCCCGTGTGGCATTGCTCTCAAACAAAAAAGTTCTTTATCCGCTCACGCGATACGCTCCTCCTACCGCAAAATGGCGGCTATTTGGTTTCGCAAATTAGAAAAGCATTCAGTTTAAATATAAGTTTTTATAAATAAAAATTATTATTCTGCATTGCTAAATAAATACCCTCCGTACTACCAACAAAAACATCTCAAATAAAATGCAGTAATACACCGTAAATCCTGTACTTAAAAAGAACTAATGAAATTTGGTGAACTTGGAAAATGGTGTACTTGGATAAATATGATAATATTCCGTTTGAGTGGTTCTAACGTTTACCATGAAATTACTCCTTAAAGTATAGTTTATAAACATTTATATTCAGGGCAAACTTAAAAAACGCTACTTACGGTATGTTTTCAATAAATAAACACCGAAATCACCAGCCCAAACAATAACACACACGATTGTCGAGACGTATTTTTGAAGTTGTTTGCAGTTGTATTTTTTTTAAATGACAGACCCAGGCATTAAAAACTTTATGGTTTGCTAGAGTAGTAACCGAACTAGCAATTAATATTAGTTCTTTTACCTGTTATAAGTTCGATATCCGATAAATCGGTATAAAATCATCACCGGCACCTCTAGGTGTTGTATGCGTCTACGGCTGCATGTATCTCGTGAGCGGTTAAGAAGTAATTAACAAGTAAATTGGATCTATAATGTAATTCGTATAATCGGCACGAATTTTACGGGTACTTACTACATTGAAACTATCAACTTTGGGAATAAAATTGGTAATAATATCAGACGGTTTAAAACACTTTGAATTGTTCAAAGTTTCTTGAAAAATAGGACGACATTCTCAGATAGATTGCAAGTAAAATTTTAGTAGCTTTACAGGTTATTCTTTTGAACTTTTATAACGTGCCATAAAATTTACGTTTTTATTTTATTAAAACTATTTTGCCAATCCTCTATGATCTCCTTTAAAGAAAGCGTTTACATTTAGGGATTTAATCATGTATAAAACGTATTTTATTTACCTCGACATTTTGGACGTGTTGCAACGTCAATGGTCTTGAAGGGACTGCAGAGGCGAGTGTCCCTATCGTCTAATCGTGTGAGTATTCCTAACTACGCACTTGGTCTTCATTATTTATTTGTGCACTAGGGTTGTCACTAGACCGACACACTACACCCACGACTTCCGGCGACTTGTCGCCCGAAAAGAAAGAAATCGAGCTAGTCATCATGATGTTACACACAACTATGTAACCCTACAATGTATCGAAGGACATAGTGGGTCACATGGCAACGACGCAATAGACGAACTGGCCAGACAAGGGTCGGAGATGGACGCCGTAGGACCAGAACGTATGGTATCCCTCCCCTACCAATGGTCAAGAGCAACTATACACAAAGGTACAACAATTTTTCATAACAACTCATTGATAACCTTATGTTATCCCATGCTTAACGCCAGTCTATCTCGAAAATTCAATAAGCTCATAAGGAAAGAACTGCGCATTCTAACAACAGCAGCTCTAACAAGACCTTGCACCCATCACACGAAAATAGGCGCCTGGACGTCGAGTTGCGGACAACAGCCTGTTACACCTTAATAAGGTTGAAAGAGATATTGCTACAGGACAACTTCGGTTGCCCAACAAAGAGGAGGTTCCAGTTTCATTTCTCGGTAAGACCAATTATGGAAATGAACTTTTCTGGAAATGAACAGTCTGGGTGTCCTGTGTTGTGCCCTGGAGCGAATTTTGTTCCTCTGGTACAACCAAGTAATTGATGGGGTTGACTGTCACATTATTATTAATACTCAACATTTACAAAATAAAAAATTATTAATTAGGGAAGTTCTCAAACGGACTAAGTAAAAGGGAAGGAACCTACTAGGTATTTTCAATATCATTTGTACAAATTATTGACATGTTCAATTTGTATCTAATTAATACTAATATCTTATAATATGCCAATAATTAACATAGTGCCGACACGTTAGCACTTGAAGGGAACGCAGTTCATTAAAACAATGTTTATTATGTCATTGTTTATTACAGTAGGTCAAAAATGGTCCGTACAATATTTATATAACACGACCTGTGCGGTAATTTTTAAGGTGGTGCGTCGTGAACCTGTTTGCCATATTTGTGTCCAAATCTGATTAATGTCCTTTCATTTGTGGCGGTGTACTTAATTGTATTTAAGTTTATTACATTACCTAATTGCTTAAGATTTTTATTCAAAATAACAAGGCTCTTTAAAGTAATTGGATTCTATTTGTCCAATAATGGCGTAAGTTACAACTTTGACAAGAAATAATCATTTTCTTCACAATAACGTATAACATGAAATTTTTAATCGAACTATGTAAGCGGCTTTTATATTCCCAAAAATATTACGTATATTCGTGTAGTAGGCTACATTTGAGCAGATCAAAGTCATATTTTATCCAAGGGTAGAGTAAAACTTCTTGTGAAAGAGTTCGTTCTGGGAACTAATGCCACGTTTTCTGCCGCCAAGCATGTGAGCATAACTTCGTTCCGGTTTTGAAGTGTAAGGCTGTTGGTAAAATTACAGGCATGTGAGACCTGTCAACTTATGTCTCAGGGCGACGGGCGTAGTGACAGTGTTCCTGAGATCTTTGCGATTTGAAGCTCTGAGTGGCACTGCAACTTTTTTGGGCGCGCATGTCGCTTACCACCAGACGTCTGATACGTCTGATTTGTTCGTGGCGTCAGTTGGTATCATAAAAAAAAATCACTTTCTACACTTGCATAGATTTGTCACATGCTGTACTGTATCAAGCTACGCAGTATGTTATCGATTTATCCTATCAAATTGTATTCGAATATAAATTGACGTAAATGGAACCCTACGATTTATCATACCGTATCATCATTTTTAGGATTGGGCATGAATACGCAAAATCTTGTGACATATATCAACTTAAGATCAAAATGAATGTCTTACAGCTTTGCTTACACTGTGCCCTAGCCTATTCGTTGATGGACTTCCTTTCGGCCAACAAAGTGGGATTAACTGGAGGGGTTTGGATCGCTAAGGAGTCAAATTTTAGCGTCGTCAACCTCTCTTTGATTACGGCTTTGCGTGATCCTTTCTTGTAGGGCTGATTTTATTAAAATTGCAAGCTTAAGTTTGATGTGAAGTAGATGAATATTAAGTCTTAAAGTCAAAGATCATTTATTCCATAGGCAAAGTAAGTTTACACTTGAAAACGTCACATTTACATTACATTAAAATAGGCTATTGCTCGTTCACTACGCTGATTTCCCTAAGAACGAGCAAGAAACTCTAGGGATTGCTCTTTTCAAACAAATTTAAATACTATGAAATACACTTTGAATCAAATTTGTGTGGATTCTGGAACCGTGTCGTCTTTCCATACATCTTTATCTAACACGTAGTCTTTTATTTTATAATATGACTTTGTAACACGTTTGCTTGGTAAATCTCGTAAATTAAAAAAAAAAAATTTCTCTTCTTTCCTTGGTATTTTTCACCATTCGTGTACAAAATGTCACTTTGACATTGTAGTTTAGGAATAATTAGGTAAATTATTTGAAGCCCTTAAGTGCTGGTGTAATCTATTATTTAAACCCTTCACATTTTTATTACTTGTTGGTGAACGATTTGTGTGAGGTACCCTTTAGTTTGACATATTTTTGAAAACACCAACTCTGGCTAATTTTCCTTGTATGGTAACGCAGAATACTAGTGCTGCGGACCAATAAACTCGATTTTACTTCTGTAGTGGAGCTTCATGTAAATTATAGCTTTTCTCTAATATTTCCATGTCGAACGCCGCCAATTAGTTTGCCAAGTACTTTCTGTAAAGTAACATCGCCTGGAATCGCCCTGTATTCTAGCGGGGTTGGGTAATAAGACTTGGGAGCTTCGTCTGGATGAATCGATAGATTGTCTGTGGCGTTGTTCGCGGGTGACATCTCTTAGGAGGAATTCGGCGGAAGCTTGTCTTTTCTATTCGATACGTCGGCTCGTAAGATGTTCCAGGTTTTTGGTCTTCAGCGGTGATTTATCCCATTGGGGGCATGAGCTCCCAATGTCTACTTTTTGAAAAATGTGGAATAGCCAGATGCCGTAATTTTGGGTCTCCGAACCCTGTACAAGATGTAAAATCCGTGTCACCGGACCGCATGGTGAGTTGACCTCTGGATTCTTTTCTTCGCAAGATGTTTCGTCATTTATTTCAATGTACTGTAACAATTTGTATTGTTGCAGGGTTTTTTTCCTTTGTACCTTGTAATTTCGAGTTTCGCCATCAACTAAATGGCTGAGAAAAAAGCGCCGTAACCTTTGTTCGGCTGTGAACTACCACGTGTCAAGTGCTTCACGGGTGGTCGGCATTCACGTGTATTGGCGTTGCTCCTGTAGAAACTACGCTGTCTTCGCAGCGGGTCTGGTGTGTAACCTAAAAGTGCATCCGGTAACCTTCAGGTCAGTGACGTATAAGTGACGTGTCTATGTGCCACTCATGTACTTTCAAAAACTCTATTATTATTAGTATTAGCTCTAAGTATACTTAAAGTGAATCTTTTATGTGTAACTGATAACCGCTCACGCGATGTGCTCCTCCTACCGAAAATGGCGGCTATTTGGTTTCGCAAATTAGAAAAGGATTCAGTTTAAATACAAGTTTTTATAAATAAAAATTATTATTCTGCATTGCTAAATAAATACCCTCCGTACTACCAACAAAAACATCTCAAATAAAATGCAGTAATACACCGCAAATCCTGCACTTAAAAAGCACTAATGAAATTTTTGGTGTACTTGGATAAATATGGTAATATTCCGTTTGAGTGGTTCTAACGTTTACCATGAAATTACTACTTAAAGTATAGTTTATAAACATTTATATTCAGGGTAAACTTAAAAAACGCTACTTACGGTATGTTTTCAATAAATAAACACCGAAATCACCAGCCCAAACAATAACACTCACGATTGTCGTGACGTATTTTTGAAGTTCTTTATTTTTTTAGATGACAGACCCAGACATTAAAAACTTTATGGTTTGCTAAAGTAGTTACCGAAATAGCAATTAATATTAGTTCTTTTACCTGTTATAACTTCGATATCCCATAAATCGGTATAAAATCATCACCGGCACCTCTAGGTGTGGTATGCGTCTACGGCTGCATGTATCGCGTAAGCGGATAGAGACGAAATAAGGGCCATATATTCCTGGTAACACATTAGCGATACACCTCTTATAAATATCAACTCTCATTTGCACTGAAATATAGTCAGGCCAACTACTGACCTGTGTGTACGTCTCCGTATATTCCAAAAAATATTTTGTATTTATTGTAATAACGATAATATCTCTAATAATGCCGTGCTGTTCTATTCGGTGGTGTGGGAAAAACAGCAAAGCATCTAATTGCAAAACGTACGGAATCACATTTCATCGGTAATTAAACATTAAATATGTAATTTTGCAATTTTCGTCCATTATAGCAAAGCTCATGTTAACTAGTAGATTTGAAGTGAAACAATTGACGACACCCGTCAATCGTTTCGAACTCGAGCTAGCCAATTGGAGCGCAGTTGTCACAGTAATGATATGGCAGAATAGTTTTCAAACAAATTAAACGAAATTTCGTCTCTATTTCTGGTTATATACTCGATGCCAAGCAGTAATGTCAGCATTACTGTGTTCCGGTTTAAAAGGGTAAGGGTGCTGGTGAAATTGCAGTCGCATGGGACTTGTCAACTTATGTATCAGGGTGACGAGCGGTGCCCTTCAGACCTTTGCGATTTAAAACAACTGTTATGAACAGGCGTGTAGCTTACCATTGTTATTATAAAAAAAAAATATGCCCTTAAAACAAATCATCAGTATATCCACATACGTTAACAGTCGGCAATAATTCCCTGGACAAACTCATTCTTAAGCAGGATTTTGCTAAATTGATTACTTTTATTTTAAAGAGAAAAACAGTACTGCAATACACTGTGCGAGACAATGTTTCAAATCCAAAATGATCTTTATTTCATAGGTACGCAAATTACACTAGAAATCGTCATAATGACTAAACTCTACCGCACAGTCGTAAGGCAGATTCCCCTGAGTAGAATGAGCAAGAAACTCTCGGGTTTGCTCTTTGTAAATACTTATTTGAACACATTTATGATTTACAATTTTTATTTCAAATATCTTAAGATCGAGAATACCTGCAAGAGCTAAACGGGTCACTTCCACGTATTTCTGTCATCCAAGTACGCAGAAGCTGTATAACAAATCTATAGAACAAAGTTTTTATCCGCTCACGCGATGCGCTCCTCCAACTTGGTTTCGCAAATTAGAAAATCGTTCAGTTTAAATACAAATTTTTATAAATAAAAATTATTATTCTGCATTGCTAAATAAATACCCTCCGTACTACCAATAAAAACATCTCGAAAAAATGCAGTAATACACCGCAAATTCTGCACTTAAAAAGCACTAATGAAATTTTTGGTGTACTTGGATAAATATGATAATATTCCGTTTGAGTGGTTCTAACGTTTACCATGAAATTACTCCTTAGAGTACAGTTTATAAACATTTATATTCAGGGTAAACTTAAAAAACACTACTTACGGTATGTTTTCAACAAATAAACACCGAAATCACCAGCCCAAACAATAACACTCACGATTGTCGTGACGTATTTTTGAAGTTCTTTATTTTTTTAGATGACAGACCCAGACATTAAAAACTTTATGGTTTGCTAAAGTAGTTACCGAAATAGCAATTAATATTAGTTCTTTTACCTGTTATAACTTCGATATCCCATAAATCGGTATAAAATCATCACCGGCACCTCTAGGTGTGGTATGCGTCTACGGCTGCATGTATCGCGTAAGCGGATAGAGACGAAATAAGGGCCATATATTCCTGGTAACACATTAGCGATACACCTCTTATAAATATCAACTCTCATTTGCACTGAAATATAGTCAGGCCAACTACTGACCTGTGTGTACGTCTCCGTATATTCCAAAAAATATTTTGTATTTATTGTAATAACGATAATATCTCTAATAATGCCGTGCTGTTCTATTCGGTGGTGTGGGAAAAACAGCAAAGCATCTAATTGCAAAACGTACGGAATCACATTTCATCGGTAATTAAACATTAAATATGTAATTTTGCAATTTTCGTCCATTATAGCAAAGCTCATGTTAACTAGTAGATTTGAAGTGAAACAATTGACGACACCCGTCAATCGTTTCGAACTCGAGCTAGCCAATTGGAGCGCAGTTGTCACAGTAATGATATGGCAGAATAGTTTTCAAACAAATTAAACGAAATTTCGTCTCTATTTCTGGTTATATACTCGATGCCAAGCAGTAATGTCAGCATTACTGTGTTCCGGTTTAAAAGGGTAAGGGTGCTGGTGAAATTGCAGTCGCATGGGACTTGTCAACTTATGTATCAGGGTGACGAGCGGTGCCCTTCAGACCTTTGCGATTTAAAACAACTGTTATGAACAGGCGTGTAGCTTACCATTGTTATTATAAAAAAAAAATATGCCCTTAAAACAAATCATCAGTATATCCACATACGTTAACAGTCGGCAATAATTCCCTGGACAAACTCATTCTTAAGCAGGATTTTGCTAAATTGATTACTTTTATTTTAAAGAGAAAAACAGTACTGCAATACACTGTGCGAGACAATGTTTCAAATCCAAAATGATCTTTATTTCATAGGTACGCAAATTACACTAGAAATCGTCATAATGACTAAACTCTACCGCACAGTCGTAAGGCAGATTCCCCTGAGTAGAATGAGCAAGAAACTCTCGGGTTTGCTCTTTGTAAATACTTATTTGAACACATTTATGATTTACAATTTTTATTTCAAATATCTTAAGATCGAGAATACCTGCAAGAGCTAAACGGGTCACTTCCACGTATTTCTGTCATCCAAGTACGCAGAAGCTGTATAACAAATCTATAGAACAAAGTTTTTATCCGCTCACGCGATGCGCTCCTCCAACTTGGTTTCGCAAATTAGAAAATCGTTCAGTTTAAATACAAATTTTTATAAATAAAAATTATTATTCTGCATTGCTAAATAAATACCCTCCGTACTACCAATAAAAACATCTCGAAAAAATGCAGTAATACACCGCAAATTCTGCACTTAAAAAGCACTAATGAAATTTTTGGTGTACTTGGATAAATATGATAATATTCCGTTTGAGTGGTTCTAACGTTTACCATGAAATTACTCCTTAGAGTACAGTTTATAAACATTTATATTCAGGGTAAACTTAAAAAACACTACTTACGGTATGTTTTCAACAAATAAACACCGAAATCACCAGCCCAAACAATAACACTCACGATTGTCGTGACGTATTTTTGAAGTTCTTTATTTTTTTAGATGACAGACCCAGACATTAAAAACTTTATGGTTTGCTAAAGTAGTTACCGAAATAGCAATTAATATTAGTTCTTTTACCTGTTATAACTTCGATATCCCATAAATCGGTATAAAATCATCACCGGCACCTCTAGGTGTGGTATGCGTCTACGGCTGCATGTATCGCGTAAGCGGATAGAGACGAAATAAGGGCCATATATTCCTGGTAACACATTAGCGATACACCTCTTATAAATATCAACTCTCATTTGCACTGAAATATAGTCAGGCCAACTACTGACCTGTGTGTACGTCTCCGTATATTCCAAAAAATATTTTGTATTTATTGTAATAACGATAATATCTCTAATAATGCCGTGCTGTTCTATTCGGTGGTGTGGGAAAAACAGCAAAGCATCTAATTGCAAAACGTACGGAATCACATTTCATCGGTAATTAAACATTAAATATGTAATTTTGCAATTTTCGTCCATTATAGCAAAGCTCATGTTAACTAGTAGATTTGAAGTGAAACAATTGACGACACCCGTCAATCGTTTCGAACTCGAGCTAGCCAATTGGAGCGCAGTTGTCACAGTAATGATATGGCAGAATAGTTTTCAAACAAATTAAACGAAATTTCGTCTCTATTTCTGGTTATATACTCGATGCCAAGCAGTAATGTCAGCATTACTGTGTTCCGGTTTAAAAGGGTAAGGGTGCTGGTGAAATTGCAGTCGCATGGGACTTGTCAACTTATGTATCAGGGTGACGAGCGGTGCCCTTCAGACCTTTGCGATTTAAAACAACTGTTATGAACAGGCGTGTAGCTTACCATTGTTATTATAAAAAAAAAATATGCCCTTAAAACAAATCATCAGTATATCCACATACGTTAACAGTCGGCAATAATTCCCTGGACAAACTCATTCTTAAGCAGGATTTTGCTAAATTGATTACTTTTATTTTAAAGAGAAAAACAGTACTGCAATACACTGTGCGAGACAATGTTTCAAATCCAAAATGATCTTTATTTCATAGGTACGCAAATTACACTAGAAATCGTCATAATGACTAAACTCTACCGCACAGTCGTAAGGCAGATTCCCCTGAGTAGAATGAGCAAGAAACTCTCGGGTTTGCTCTTTGTAAATACTTATTTGAACACATTTATGATTTACAATTTTTATTTCAAATATCTTAAGATCGAGAATACCTGCAAGAGCTAAACGGGTCACTTCCACGTATTTCTGTCATCCAAGTACGCAGAAGCTGTATAACAAATCTATAGAACAAAGTTTTTATCCGCTCACGCGATGCGCTCCTCCAACTTGGTTTCGCAAATTAGAAAATCGTTCAGTTTAAATACAAATTTTTATAAATAAAAATTATTATTCTGCATTGCTAAATAAATACCCTCCGTACTACCAATAAAAACATCTCGAAAAAATGCAGTAATACACCGCAAATTCTGCACTTAAAAAGCACTAATGAAATTTTTGGTGTACTTGGATAAATATGATAATATTCCGTTTGAGTGGTTCTAACGTTTACCATGAAATTACTCCTTAGAGTACAGTTTATAAACATTTATATTCAGGGTAAACTTAAAAAACACTACTTACGGTATGTTTTCAACAAATAAACACCGAAATCACCAGCCCAAACAATAACACTCACGATTGTCGTGACGTATTTTTGAAGTTCTTTATTTTTTTAGATGACAGACCCAGACATTAAAAACTTTATGGTTTGCTAAAGTAGTTACCGAAATAGCAATTAATATTAGTTCTTTTACCTGTTATAACTTCGATATCCCATAAATCGGTATAAAATCATCACCGGCACCTCTAGGTGTGGTATGCGTCTACGGCTGCATGTATCGCGTAAGCGGATAGAGACGAAATAAGGGCCATATATTCCTGGTAACACATTAGCGATACACCTCTTATAAATATCAACTCTCATTTGCACTGAAATATAGTCAGGCCAACTACTGACCTGTGTGTACGTCTCCGTATATTCCAAAAAATATTTTGTATTTATTGTAATAACGATAATATCTCTAATAATGCCGTGCTGTTCTATTCGGTGGTGTGGGAAAAACAGCAAAGCATCTAATTGCAAAACGTACGGAATCACATTTCATCGGTAATTAAACATTAAATATGTAATTTTGCAATTTTCGTCCATTATAGCAAAGCTCATGTTAACTAGTAGATTTGAAGTGAAACAATTGACGACACCCGTCAATCGTTTCGAACTCGAGCTAGCCAATTGGAGCGCAGTTGTCACAGTAATGATATGGCAGAATAGTTTTCAAACAAATTAAACGAAATTTCGTCTCTATTTCTGGTTATATACTCGATGCCAAGCAGTAATGTCAGCATTACTGTGTTCCGGTTTAAAAGGGTAAGGGTGCTGGTGAAATTGCAGTCGCATGGGACTTGTCAACTTATGTATCAGGGTGACGAGCGGTGCCCTTCAGACCTTTGCGATTTAAAACAACTGTTATGAACAGGCGTGTAGCTTACCATTGTTATTATAAAAAAAAAATATGCCCTTAAAACAAATCATCAGTATATCCACATACGTTAACAGTCGGCAATAATTCCCTGGACAAACTCATTCTTAAGCAGGATTTTGCTAAATTGATTACTTTTATTTTAAAGAGAAAAACAGTACTGCAATACACTGTGCGAGACAATGTTTCAAATCCAAAATGATCTTTATTTCATAGGTACGCAAATTACACTAGAAATCGTCATAATGACTAAACTCTACCGCACAGTCGTAAGGCAGATTCCCCTGAGTAGAATGAGCAAGAAACTCTCGGGTTTGCTCTTTGTAAATACTTATTTGAACACATTTATGATTTACAATTTTTATTTCAAATATCTTAAGATCGAGAATACCTGCAAGAGCTAAACGGGTCACTTCCACGTATTTCTGTCATCCAAGTACGCAGAAGCTGTATAACAAATCTATAGAACAAAGTTTTTATCCGCTCACGCGATGCGCTCCTCCAACTTGGTTTCGCAAATTAGAAAATCGTTCAGTTTAAATACAAATTTTTATAAATAAAAATTATTATTCTGCATTGCTAAATAAATACCCTCCGTACTACCAATAAAAACATCTCGAAAAAATGCAGTAATACACCGCAAATTCTGCACTTAAAAAGCACTAATGAAATTTTTGGTGTACTTGGATAAATATGATAATATTCCGTTTGAGTGGTTCTAACGTTTACCATGAAATTACTCCTTAGAGTACAGTTTATAAACATTTATATTCAGGGTAAACTTAAAAAACACTACTTACGGTATGTTTTCAACAAATAAACACCGAAATCACCAGCCCAAACAATAACACTCACGATTGTCGTGACGTATTTTTGAAGTTCTTTATTTTTTTAGATGACAGACCCAGACATTAAAAACTTTATGGTTTGCTAAAGTAGTTACCGAAATAGCAATTAATATTAGTTCTTTTACCTGTTATAACTTCGATATCCCATAAATCGGTATAAAATCATCACCGGCACCTCTAGGTGTGGTATGCGTCTACGGCTGCATGTATCGCGTAAGCGGATAGAGACGAAATAAGGGCCATATATTCCTGGTAACACATTAGCGATACACCTCTTATAAATATCAACTCTCATTTGCACTGAAATATAGTCAGGCCAACTACTGACCTGTGTGTACGTCTCCGTATATTCCAAAAAATATTTTGTATTTATTGTAATAACGATAATATCTCTAATAATGCCGTGCTGTTCTATTCGGTGGTGTGGGAAAAACAGCAAAGCATCTAATTGCAAAACGTACGGAATCACATTTCATCGGTAATTAAACATTAAATATGTAATTTTGCAATTTTCGTCCATTATAGCAAAGCTCATGTTAACTAGTAGATTTGAAGTGAAACAATTGACGACACCCGTCAATCGTTTCGAACTCGAGCTAGCCAATTGGAGCGCAGTTGTCACAGTAATGATATGGCAGAATAGTTTTCAAACAAATTAAACGAAATTTCGTCTCTATTTCTGGTTATATACTCGATGCCAAGCAGTAATGTCAGCATTACTGTGTTCCGGTTTAAAAGGGTAAGGGTGCTGGTGAAATTGCAGTCGCATGGGACTTGTCAACTTATGTATCAGGGTGACGAGCGGTGCCCTTCAGACCTTTGCGATTTAAAACAACTGTTATGAACAGGCGTGTAGCTTACCATTGTTATTATAAAAAAAAAATATGCCCTTAAAACAAATCATCAGTATATCCACATACGTTAACAGTCGGCAATAATTCCCTGGACAAACTCATTCTTAAGCAGGATTTTGCTAAATTGATTACTTTTATTTTAAAGAGAAAAACAGTACTGCAATACACTGTGCGAGACAATGTTTCAAATCCAAAATGATCTTTATTTCATAGGTACGCAAATTACACTAGAAATCGTCATAATGACTAAACTCTACCGCACAGTCGTAAGGCAGATTCCCCTGAGTAGAATGAGCAAGAAACTCTCGGGTTTGCTCTTTGTAAATACTTATTTGAACACATTTATGATTTACAATTTTTATTTCAAATATCTTAAGATCGAGAATACCTGCAAGAGCTAAACGGGTCACTTCCACGTATTTCTGTCATCCAAGTACGCAGAAGCTGTATAACAAATCTATAGAACAAAGTTTTTATCCGCTCACGCGATGCGCTCCTCCAACTTGGTTTCGCAAATTAGAAAATCGTTCAGTTTAAATACAAATTTTTATAAATAAAAATTATTATTCTGCATTGCTAAATAAATACCCTCCGTACTACCAATAAAAACATCTCGAAAAAATGCAGTAATACACCGCAAATTCTGCACTTAAAAAGCACTAATGAAATTTTTGGTGTACTTGGATAAATATGATAATATTCCGTTTGAGTGGTTCTAACGTTTACCATGAAATTACTCCTTAGAGTACAGTTTATAAACATTTATATTCAGGGTAAACTTAAAAAACACTACTTACGGTATGTTTTCAACAAATAAACACCGAAATCACCAGCCCAAACAATAACACTCACGATTGTCGTGACGTATTTTTGAAGTTCTTTATTTTTTTAGATGACAGACCCAGACATTAAAAACTTTATGGTTTGCTAAAGTAGTTACCGAAATAGCAATTAATATTAGTTCTTTTACCTGTTATAACTTCGATATCCCATAAATCGGTATAAAATCATCACCGGCACCTCTAGGTGTGGTATGCGTCTACGGCTGCATGTATCGCGTAAGCGGATAGAGACGAAATAAGGGCCATATATTCCTGGTAACACATTAGCGATACACCTCTTATAAATATCAACTCTCATTTGCACTGAAATATAGTCAGGCCAACTACTGACCTGTGTGTACGTCTCCGTATATTCCAAAAAATATTTTGTATTTATTGTAATAACGATAATATCTCTAATAATGCCGTGCTGTTCTATTCGGTGGTGTGGGAAAAACAGCAAAGCATCTAATTGCAAAACGTACGGAATCACATTTCATCGGTAATTAAACATTAAATATGTAATTTTGCAATTTTCGTCCATTATAGCAAAGCTCATGTTAACTAGTAGATTTGAAGTGAAACAATTGACGACACCCGTCAATCGTTTCGAACTCGAGCTAGCCAATTGGAGCGCAGTTGTCACAGTAATGATATGGCAGAATAGTTTTCAAACAAATTAAACGAAATTTCGTCTCTATTTCTGGTTATATACTCGATGCCAAGCAGTAATGTCAGCATTACTGTGTTCCGGTTTAAAAGGGTAAGGGTGCTGGTGAAATTGCAGTCGCATGGGACTTGTCAACTTATGTATCAGGGTGACGAGCGGTGCCCTTCAGACCTTTGCGATTTAAAACAACTGTTATGAACAGGCGTGTAGCTTACCATTGTTATTATAAAAAAAAAATATGCCCTTAAAACAAATCATCAGTATATCCACATACGTTAACAGTCGGCAATAATTCCCTGGACAAACTCATTCTTAAGCAGGATTTTGCTAAATTGATTACTTTTATTTTAAAGAGAAAAACAGTACTGCAATACACTGTGCGAGACAATGTTTCAAATCCAAAATGATCTTTATTTCATAGGTACGCAAATTACACTAGAAATCGTCATAATGACTAAACTCTACCGCACAGTCGTAAGGCAGATTCCCCTGAGTAGAATGAGCAAGAAACTCTCGGGTTTGCTCTTTGTAAATACTTATTTGAACACATTTATGATTTACAATTTTTATTTCAAATATCTTAAGATCGAGAATACCTGCAAGAGCTAAACGGGTCACTTCCACGTATTTCTGTCATCCAAGTACGCAGAAGCTGTATAACAAATCTATAGAACAAAGTTTTTATCCGCTCACGCGATGCGCTCCTCCAACTTGGTTTCGCAAATTAGAAAATCGTTCAGTTTAAATACAAATTTTTATAAATAAAAATTATTATTCTGCATTGCTAAATAAATACCCTCCGTACTACCAATAAAAACATCTCGAAAAAATGCAGTAATACACCGCAAATTCTGCACTTAAAAAGCACTAATGAAATTTTTGGTGTACTTGGATAAATATGATAATATTCCGTTTGAGTGGTTCTAACGTTTACCATGAAATTACTCCTTAGAGTACAGTTTATAAACATTTATATTCAGGGTAAACTTAAAAAACACTACTTACGGTATGTTTTCAACAAATAAACACCGAAATCACCAGCCCAAACAATAACACTCACGATTGTCGTGACGTATTTTTGAAGTTCTTTATTTTTTTAGATGACAGACCCAGACATTAAAAACTTTATGGTTTGCTAAAGTAGTTACCGAAATAGCAATTAATATTAGTTCTTTTACCTGTTATAACTTCGATATCCCATAAATCGGTATAAAATCATCACCGGCACCTCTAGGTGTGGTATGCGTCTACGGCTGCATGTATCGCGTAAGCGGATAGAGACGAAATAAGGGCCATATATTCCTGGTAACACATTAGCGATACACCTCTTATAAATATCAACTCTCATTTGCACTGAAATATAGTCAGGCCAACTACTGACCTGTGTGTACGTCTCCGTATATTCCAAAAAATATTTTGTATTTATTGTAATAACGATAATATCTCTAATAATGCCGTGCTGTTCTATTCGGTGGTGTGGGAAAAACAGCAAAGCATCTAATTGCAAAACGTACGGAATCACATTTCATCGGTAATTAAACATTAAATATGTAATTTTGCAATTTTCGTCCATTATAGCAAAGCTCATGTTAACTAGTAGATTTGAAGTGAAACAATTGACGACACCCGTCAATCGTTTCGAACTCGAGCTAGCCAATTGGAGCGCAGTTGTCACAGTAATGATATGGCAGAATAGTTTTCAAACAAATTAAACGAAATTTCGTCTCTATTTCTGGTTATATACTCGATGCCAAGCAGTAATGTCAGCATTACTGTGTTCCGGTTTAAAAGGGTAAGGGTGCTGGTGAAATTGCAGTCGCATGGGACTTGTCAACTTATGTATCAGGGTGACGAGCGGTGCCCTTCAGACCTTTGCGATTTAAAACAACTGTTATGAACAGGCGTGTAGCTTACCATTGTTATTATAAAAAAAAAATATGCCCTTAAAACAAATCATCAGTATATCCACATACGTTAACAGTCGGCAATAATTCCCTGGACAAACTCATTCTTAAGCAGGATTTTGCTAAATTGATTACTTTTATTTTAAAGAGAAAAACAGTACTGCAATACACTGTGCGAGACAATGTTTCAAATCCAAAATGATCTTTATTTCATAGGTACGCAAATTACACTAGAAATCGTCATAATGACTAAACTCTACCGCACAGTCGTAAGGCAGATTCCCCTGAGTAGAATGAGCAAGAAACTCTCGGGTTTGCTCTTTGTAAATACTTATTTGAACACATTTATGATTTACAATTTTTATTTCAAATATCTTAAGATCGAGAATACCTGCAAGAGCTAAACGGGTCACTTCCACGTATTTCTGTCATCCAAGTACGCAGAAGCTGTATAACAAATCTATAGAACAAAGTTTTTATCCGCTCACGCGATGCGCTCCTCCAACTTGGTTTCGCAAATTAGAAAATCGTTCAGTTTAAATACAAATTTTTATAAATAAAAATTATTATTCTGCATTGCTAAATAAATACCCTCCGTACTACCAATAAAAACATCTCGAAAAAATGCAGTAATACACCGCAAATTCTGCACTTAAAAAGCACTAATGAAATTTTTGGTGTACTTGGATAAATATGATAATATTCCGTTTGAGTGGTTCTAACGTTTACCATGAAATTACTCCTTAGAGTACAGTTTATAAACATTTATATTCAGGGTAAACTTAAAAAACACTACTTACGGTATGTTTTCAACAAATAAACACCGAAATCACCAGCCCAAACAATAACACTCACGATTGTCGTGACGTATTTTTGAAGTTCTTTATTTTTTTAGATGACAGACCCAGACATTAAAAACTTTATGGTTTGCTAAAGTAGTTACCGAAATAGCAATTAATATTAGTTCTTTTACCTGTTATAACTTCGATATCCCATAAATCGGTATAAAATCATCACCGGCACCTCTAGGTGTGGTATGCGTCTACGGCTGCATGTATCGCGTAAGCGGATAGAGACGAAATAAGGGCCATATATTCCTGGTAACACATTAGCGATACACCTCTTATAAATATCAACTCTCATTTGCACTGAAATATAGTCAGGCCAACTACTGACCTGTGTGTACGTCTCCGTATATTCCAAAAAATATTTTGTATTTATTGTAATAACGATAATATCTCTAATAATGCCGTGCTGTTCTATTCGGTGGTGTGGGAAAAACAGCAAAGCATCTAATTGCAAAACGTACGGAATCACATTTCATCGGTAATTAAACATTAAATATGTAATTTTGCAATTTTCGTCCATTATAGCAAAGCTCATGTTAACTAGTAGATTTGAAGTGAAACAATTGACGACACCCGTCAATCGTTTCGAACTCGAGCTAGCCAATTGGAGCGCAGTTGTCACAGTAATGATATGGCAGAATAGTTTTCAAACAAATTAAACGAAATTTCGTCTCTATTTCTGGTTATATACTCGATGCCAAGCAGTAATGTCAGCATTACTGTGTTCCGGTTTAAAAGGGTAAGGGTGCTGGTGAAATTGCAGTCGCATGGGACTTGTCAACTTATGTATCAGGGTGACGAGCGGTGCCCTTCAGACCTTTGCGATTTAAAACAACTGTTATGAACAGGCGTGTAGCTTACCATTGTTATTATAAAAAAAAAATATGCCCTTAAAACAAATCATCAGTATATCCACATACGTTAACAGTCGGCAATAATTCCCTGGACAAACTCATTCTTAAGCAGGATTTTGCTAAATTGATTACTTTTATTTTAAAGAGAAAAACAGTACTGCAATACACTGTGCGAGACAATGTTTCAAATCCAAAATGATCTTTATTTCATAGGTACGCAAATTACACTAGAAATCGTCATAATGACTAAACTCTACCGCACAGTCGTAAGGCAGATTCCCCTGAGTAGAATGAGCAAGAAACTCTCGGGTTTGCTCTTTGTAAATACTTATTTGAACACATTTATGATTTACAATTTTTATTTCAAATATCTTAAGATCGAGAATACCTGCAAGAGCTAAACGGGTCACTTCCACGTATTTCTGTCATCCAAGTACGCAGAAGCTGTATAACAAATCTATAGAACAAAGTTTTTATCCGCTCACGCGATGCGCTCCTCCAACTTGGTTTCGCAAATTAGAAAATCGTTCAGTTTAAATACAAATTTTTATAAATAAAAATTATTATTCTGCATTGCTAAATAAATACCCTCCGTACTACCAATAAAAACATCTCGAAAAAATGCAGTAATACACCGCAAATTCTGCACTTAAAAAGCACTAATGAAATTTTTGGTGTACTTGGATAAATATGATAATATTCCGTTTGAGTGGTTCTAACGTTTACCATGAAATTACTCCTTAGAGTACAGTTTATAAACATTTATATTCAGGGTAAACTTAAAAAACACTACTTACGGTATGTTTTCAACAAATAAACACCGAAATCACCAGCCCAAACAATAACACTCACGATTGTCGTGACGTATTTTTGAAGTTCTTTATTTTTTTAGATGACAGACCCAGACATTAAAAACTTTATGGTTTGCTAAAGTAGTTACCGAAATAGCAATTAATATTAGTTCTTTTACCTGTTATAACTTCGATATCCCATAAATCGGTATAAAATCATCACCGGCACCTCTAGGTGTGGTATGCGTCTACGGCTGCATGTATCGCGTAAGCGGATAGAGACGAAATAAGGGCCATATATTCCTGGTAACACATTAGCGATACACCTCTTATAAATATCAACTCTCATTTGCACTGAAATATAGTCAGGCCAACTACTGACCTGTGTGTACGTCTCCGTATATTCCAAAAAATATTTTGTATTTATTGTAATAACGATAATATCTCTAATAATGCCGTGCTGTTCTATTCGGTGGTGTGGGAAAAACAGCAAAGCATCTAATTGCAAAACGTACGGAATCACATTTCATCGGTAATTAAACATTAAATATGTAATTTTGCAATTTTCGTCCATTATAGCAAAGCTCATGTTAACTAGTAGATTTGAAGTGAAACAATTGACGACACCCGTCAATCGTTTCGAACTCGAGCTAGCCAATTGGAGCGCAGTTGTCACAGTAATGATATGGCAGAATAGTTTTCAAACAAATTAAACGAAATTTCGTCTCTATTTCTGGTTATATACTCGATGCCAAGCAGTAATGTCAGCATTACTGTGTTCCGGTTTAAAAGGGTAAGGGTGCTGGTGAAATTGCAGTCGCATGGGACTTGTCAACTTATGTATCAGGGTGACGAGCGGTGCCCTTCAGACCTTTGCGATTTAAAACAACTGTTATGAACAGGCGTGTAGCTTACCATTGTTATTATAAAAAAAAAATATGCCCTTAAAACAAATCATCAGTATATCCACATACGTTAACAGTCGGCAATAATTCCCTGGACAAACTCATTCTTAAGCAGGATTTTGCTAAATTGATTACTTTTATTTTAAAGAGAAAAACAGTACTGCAATACACTGTGCGAGACAATGTTTCAAATCCAAAATGATCTTTATTTCATAGGTACGCAAATTACACTAGAAATCGTCATAATGACTAAACTCTACCGCACAGTCGTAAGGCAGATTCCCCTGAGTAGAATGAGCAAGAAACTCTCGGGTTTGCTCTTTGTAAATACTTATTTGAACACATTTATGATTTACAATTTTTATTTCAAATATCTTAAGATCGAGAATACCTGCAAGAGCTAAACGGGTCACTTCCACGTATTTCTGTCATCCAAGTACGCAGAAGCTGTATAACAAATCTATAGAACAAAGTTTTTATCCGCTCACGCGATGCGCTCCTCCAACTTGGTTTCGCAAATTAGAAAATCGTTCAGTTTAAATACAAATTTTTATAAATAAAAATTATTATTCTGCATTGCTAAATAAATACCCTCCGTACTACCAATAAAAACATCTCGAAAAAATGCAGTAATACACCGCAAATTCTGCACTTAAAAAGCACTAATGAAATTTTTGGTGTACTTGGATAAATATGATAATATTCCGTTTGAGTGGTTCTAACGTTTACCATGAAATTACTCCTTAGAGTACAGTTTATAAACATTTATATTCAGGGTAAACTTAAAAAACACTACTTACGGTATGTTTTCAACAAATAAACACCGAAATCACCAGCCCAAACAATAACACTCACGATTGTCGTGACGTATTTTTGAAGTTGTTTATTTTTTTTAAATGACAGACCCAGGCGTTAAAAACTTTATGGTTTGCTAGAGTAGTTACCGAAATAGCAATTAATATTAGTTCTTTTACCTGTTATAACTTCGATATCCGATAAATCGGTATAAAATCATCACCGGCACCTCTAGGTGTGATATGCGTCTATGGCTGCATGTATCGCGTGAGCGGATATTTCACTATAGTTTTAGACTTTGCAAATGGCCAATTTTGAATATCATCCGAAATCTTACTATAGAAGCGTACACATTGCCCCTTAAATTAATTTCGTCGCCTTACTTTCTCAAACTCGTATCTTAAAGCACAAAATAACTGAAATGCAAAAAATGCATTGTATATAGAAATTTGCAGGCTAATTTCACATCACATATCCTTCATATTCACACACTGGCTTTTACCTATTCATAAAGCAATGCACCCAAATTAACTGCCTTGATAAGAAATTTAAAATAAATAAAAAGGTTCGGCATCTCCTGAATAATCACTCTTTATAAGATATGTGTTTCAGAAAGTAAGGCATATATTTGTAACTTTGTAAAGACGACTGTCAAGAACAGTTAGTTTATTTTTATCCGCACGACCTACCTTTTCTTTCGTTTCCTGTACGTCATGCACACCCTGAGCAATAATCGGCGAGTACCCTACGCCGATTGGCAAATCCGTTCGCTGCGATTATCGATATCGATGGCATGCACTATAATGCTAGCTATCGATACGATAAGAAGAAACCATAAATTACTTTAAATATTAATAGTTTAAAATATATTTGTTTCATAGTTAATTACACTTGAAATACTTAAATTCGTTAAACGCTATCAATTATTCGTATTTTTTTTTACCCTGTATGAAAACCCAGGTGCCATGGCCACACACATAGACAACCACAAATTACAGCCAATTAAAAATATTTCTCCTTGCCCGGGAATCGAAGCGTCTGCGCGGCAGATCAGCATGGTAACCGTTCAGCCGCGGAGGCAGTTAAAATGTAGATTAGTGCATTGAAAAGAAAAAATGAACTGTAGGAGCTGCTATTTCACATTTCGACTGGAGTGTATTCACGTTGAGAATCGAAGGAATTTTTCTTTATGTTTGTTCGATCTTTGTATCAATACTAATGATAATAAACAAATAGAGTTATTTTCAAATATACAGGGGAAAGGAAGGCCAAAGAAAAGATGGATGCATTATGTGAAAGATGACATGGATAAGAAAGGTGTGAGTATAAAAATGACGGCTGATAGGGGCGAGTGGAATAAAAATACATGTTGTGCCGAACCCACCTAGCGTGGGATAAGGACAGGAAGAAGAAAAAGAAGAGTTATTTTCAAATAGGTCAATATCATAGCCGTAACAACACCATATTCAATAAAAATAAATATTCCTTATTTTTTTATAATACCAAGTTACAGAACGAACACATCGTGCGGCTGGTGTTAAGCGATACGCCAGTAATGCGCACATTACTGCAGAAATATAGATATATATATGTCTACTGTTACTAAAATACTCTTTATATTTATTTTAAGATATAGTCAGAATCAGAATGCACCTCTCCCGTGGATTTTTGTCACCCAAGTATGCAGAAATTGTGTAATAACCTTTTGTATCAAGTTTTTCTTTCACAAGACTTTTAAGCCTCGTAAATGGCATTTACGGAACTTAAAGTCTTGTCTTGTCTTAAAAGTATGAGATGATCACGAATTCTATTGCAGAGGCGTATATATATACGTTGTCCGTGTAAATGAACTCGTGATACGAATGCTTCAAGGTAAAACCACATAAGTAAATTGAACACTTTTGTGGAAAACGTCACTTATGTGGTTTTACTTTTAAACAGATGATATTTTATCTCATCTAATGGAAAGTAACGAGGATGGAGTATGCATACCTAAATAATCACCTTGGCAACGCTCAAGTTGTACCGTTCAGACAGGGTCTGCAGGCAGGGAATTCCACTTCATAGCCGTTCGCCATATAACTGTGGAAGCGAAACGTTTCATTTTTGTGAATACGCTATTAAGAACAGCCAGTTTGTAAATGTTCCTTCTCTAAACTAACGAGGAACTCATGTATTAAGTCGAATTTTCGCTAGATAAGTTTCGAACCAAACAGGGGCTCAAAGTAATGAAATGACTAGAAACCAAAGTGACCGGGCTGTCACGGCTTTGGCGCGGTAACCGTCGAGTTATCGCCGCGGAATCTCATAATAATTACGACCAGGTATTTCAACGCGAGGCCAGATTTTAGGAGGGGTCGCTCCTCGCAACCCGCAATTCGCGCTTTAAGTGAATATGAATAAAATAAGAGACGAGAAAATTTTATATAGATCCGACGTCGACAAGCGCTCGATGGCGGCCGATGAAGCAGTGAGCGCTGCGGCGTGTCGTTAAACCACTGGGCAATTTGCACATTTTGGGATAATTGGGAATTTAATAACTGGAAAGCTTTAGTTGAAAATCAAAATTTAGCAGATCATCTGTAGTATTTAAAAAGTTTTAGACTCTTATTAGCCTGTTTTGAGGATTTTATATGATCGGATAAAGTAGTAAGTATTTTTTGGACAATATCCTTACGTGTTTTAATAGTAAATACCTTAATCATTTGATGAAGCAAAATAGTTTTTCCCATTTCTCCTCCGGTGACTCACCATGGACTGGTTCGAAATATGTCGAATAAAAATTAGTAGTAGTCCGTGATTTATCCGGAAGTTTTGTTAATATATGTGAATCCCATAGCAGTTTTCTATTAAAATTTATTGTTCCTAAATTAATATTAGAATGTCCTAATAATACAAAACGACTGCTAATCACGCATGCAAGATAGCGAAGTCGGGTATTTAGTACATATGGGTACACTAGATGTCGCGACAAGTACATGACAGCTACTCTAATTTCTAGTGATTACAAATAAATCAACAAGATGGCGCTTGTTGCTCAGATTTTGTATAGATAGCGCCGGCTATTCTTTTATTTTGATTAGGATTAGCGCCATCTACCCACATTCGGAAACGTTAATTCATAAATTAGTTTATACACGGTGCCATCTATTGAAAAGCATATTTAACAAAGTTTAGAAAATAGTTTTAACTCTTAGTCAATTTTTGAATATTATTACAAGGAAATCCAGTGTGAATGCCTTGCATTCGCCGATGACATTAAGATTTATAATCGAGTTGTGGAAATGGAGGATTGCTTGGCTCTACAAAAAAATTTGGAAATCATTGTCAGTTGGTGTATTGTCAATCATATGTCACTCAATGTGGGCAAGTGTCAGGTGATATCCTTCACGAAAAATAGGCACCCTTTGCGCTTTAACTATAACATACATGGATCTGCTCTTAGCCGTGTCGAATGTGTTCGTGACTTAGGGGTATTTTTTGACTCTTTCCTGTCATTTCGCCCACACTACGATCATGTCTGCGGGAAAGCAAACAAAATGCTGTTCTTTCTACTCCGACACGCCAAACCATTTAAAAACATAAGTTCGTGGATCATCTTGTACGGGGCCCTCGTTAGAAGTATCCTTGAATATTGCTCATCAGTATGGTCTCCGGTATACAAAATCCATATAGACAGGTTAGAGGCTATACAGCGCAGATTCCTGCGAGCTTTGACTGCTAAGTGTGGTATACGTAAAGCAATGCGTGAATACAGTGATCGTTTGAACTACTTTCATATGGTTTCATTCGAAAAACGTAGGTGGATGAATGATTTATGTGCACTGCACAAAATTGCCAATGGTTTTTCTGACGATGGCTTGCTAAGGGTGCTAATGTTCAGGGTGCCGACTCGGTCTGTGCGTAATCAACGACTATTCAGTGTACCCATTTCAATAAACAATGTATCACAAAATAATCCTCTACATAGGATGTGTGGGTATTATAATGAAATATGTACTAATTGTGATATCTTTAACTGCAGTGTCCCAGCATTTAAGAGGTCACTGCTAGCATTAATGTAAAGTGAATAGCATATTCTCATTCTCTCTATTTTTTATTTCTCTCGATTTTTTTTTATGATTGATTTAGTGTCTGTTTAAGTATATCTAAATGTTTTAAAATGAATGTTGAGCACAGTAATAATTGGGCACAGATATGCCTGTTGTATTAATTTTTAAGTGTTTTTATTTTCCTCACTTTCTGTATCTGATGTCTGTACATTGTGCCATAAATAAAAAAAAAATAAAAAAATAATAATAAATAAATAACTGACTTCCTATACTTATTTCTTTATATATACAGTCACATGAACTACTTCCAGGCTATTGACCAGCGCCAACTAGATATAAGACTGAATTTGGTCCTTTTTCATAATTACGATTTGTAATGTGAGCATTGGGACAACTTTGATGAAACCTAATTCATTACCTTCAATGTAGTGCCCTCATTTTTACAGCTACTACTCTCGTGATTTTTCTGGACGCTGCCAAGACATGTCATATTAACATGATATTATAACGAGTTCTTAGGTTTTCACGATTCTTACACATAGGAAATGAAACTATTTTTCCGGATTTAAATAGCGTATTTTTGTTTTTTCAAACAAACCAACGTTTAGGACCCTTTACAGGTCCCGTGGTCACAATTGACTGAGGTGGTACAATCATCAATCAGTTATATCTAATGTTAATGCAAACTATTCTATTTATTCACTATAGTTACAATTAATTAAGTACCTTATTTTTAATTTTACAAAGAAACATTCCAATTTACGCTACATTACGTATTACAAATTATTTTATTTAACGTTCCAGTGGTCGCACCCTTGCGCCGAACATAAACAGTCACGTTAAAAATCAACAAAATAACAAAACAAGATGATTTTTTTTATTTTAATCGTTCATAAGTGTAATACTATAATAGATTATTATCGAGATCAATCAATACTGTCATCAATTGCACAATATTGTAGGAACTCTAAAATCACATTAATTTTTTAATGTTTTTTTCATGATGTTCTACGTAATATCTCGATAGTTATAAAATTAAAAAGGAAAACAAAATAAAAAACTTCTAAGTTTTTTTAGGAGCAGGTAGTACGATAGTCTACTCATTATCAGTAGCAATGATTTGACATCATCAAAATCTTCATCTTCTGTTGCCGCCTCCTCTGCAAGCCATTCTGATTCTTTGTAACTCATGTTGTGTCTACAACAAATAGTGAAATGATAAATAATTTAATACATATTACATAAAATAATGTAGTTTAGTAAGTAATATACTACAAATAACATGAAATACTCGCCCAGGTTTCAGTTTCATTCCATGAATTTTTCTGGCACACGACCGGTCGCGAGCGGAATCTGAGACCGCAAACACAAATAAAGACACTTGTGCGCTTGCGACGAATATCACAGGGCTACTAAGGGGAAGTACATCACCCTCTCGAGGATATCACGGTCGCGCAACCGTTTATTGTTTATAGTTTTTGTAAAATGACTAAAATAAGGTCGCTGAGGTCTCTGAGAAGGTTAATGAATTTTGATTAAGTTAAATTTGTTATTTATTAATAATAGAAATTAGAATAAATTAAAACGTATTAATTAGTACTGCAGTCTTATGTCTGTTTGGGATTATTCATTAGAGGAAATACTGGATCCCAAACTGGTGGTACGGAGAAACTATCTTCCCTGTTGAAATTAGGATATTTTTTAATTTCAATAGCCTCTCGCAGCATCCTGGGTGGATAACGAACTTCTTTTGCAAAGACCAGGGGTTTGTCAAACTGTTGGTTTGTTTGAGAAAACAAATATACGCGATTAAAATCCGGAAAAATAGTTTCATTTCCTATGATATTATAACTTTCTTCAAGTCTAGTGTCAATTACATTTTTGAACTAGTTAGGGTGAGGTCAGATGAATATAATTTTGTAAATATTGAGTCGCGTTTTTTTGAGTCTCGTTGTTTACATTCGACGTTGAAGCGTCAAAAGAACGCATTTTATTCAGTTGCTTTTAAACATTTGTACAAGGTGTTTGTGTAATGTAGTGTAATGAATCCATTAAACATAACATGTTTATAAAAAAAACATTAGGAGATCATATTAGGAAAAGCAAAACGAAACTCGGTACATCCACTCAATATGAAAAGTTCAAAATGTGGGCAGTTACATAACCGCTCACGCGATGCGCTCCTCCTACCGCAAAATGGCGGCTATTTGGTTTCGCAAATTAGAAAAGGATTCAGTTTAAATACAAGTTTTTATAAATAAAAATTTTTATTCTGCATTGCTAAATAAATACCCTCCATACTACCAACAAAAACATCTCAAATAAAATGCAGTAATATACCGCAAATCCTTCACTTAAAAAGCACTAATTAAATTTTTGGTGTACTTGGATAAATATGATAATATTCCGTTTGAGTGGTTTTAACGTTTACCATGAAATTTCTCCTTAAAGTATAGTTTATAAACATTTCTATACAGGGTAAACTTAAAAAACGCTATTTACGGTATGTTTTCAATAAATAAACACCGAAATCACCAGCCCAAACAATAACACACACGATTGTCGTGACGTATTTTTGAAGTTCTTTATTTTTTTTTAATGACAGACCCAGGTATTAAAAACTTTATGGTTTGCTAGAGTAGTTACAGAAATAGCAATTAATATTAGTTCTTTTACCTGTTATAACTTCGATATCCGATAAATCGGTATAAAATCATCATCGGCACCTCTAGGTGTGGTATGCGTGTACGGCTGCATGTATCGCGTGAGCGGATATTACTATGAAAAGTTATGTGAATATACAGATTTGTAAGGTACTAACCAAATGGCAACAAATGTTACCCTCACCTTCCTTCCCTCGCCCCTTCTAGCCGCACAAATACGTCACACAGTGTGACTGAAGTTCGGTCATTATTCACAGTCAGGCAACTCAATTTGCGTAGACGTGTGGCACAAACCAGACTTTTATATGAAACCGATTGCAGCGTAAATTACGCGACTCAGAAGATTACACTCGTTTGGTCTCACCGACCGTACATTTCACGCAAACACAATGTACACACGAAACCTTAAACGCACCACTGTTGCGAATTTGTGGCCTTATAAAGTTATTTCCATTTAGTAGTACTAATTTTAAATTTTCTACTAAGACCATTAGCACATTTAACAAACTCAGTTATGATGTCCATAAACCTTTTCTACAACAGCGTCATGAACATAATAGTAGTTTGTGTAACTGTTAAATAACAAAAGGCGTTAAAATACGAGTGTGGGTTCCAGTATTTTAATGCCTAATTATGTACAGTTCCATACACTGCTTCATTATACACATATTATAAGCTCTCCATGATGTGAGTGACAACAAAACAAACTAAACGGCGGCAAATAAAAACTTTTCCCGCGCATGTTACACAACCGTAGTTTTTATTTCATTTCTTAGACAAACTAGAGTCGACCCCAATTATCATATCGTTCGATATCAACCTAGAGGATGGAAAGAAATAAAGAAAAGGAGCTGCCTTATCTACGGAATAAACGTACCTACCTAAACCAAAATTGTGCCACACTTATGGCGGATTTAGTATTGTACCATAATCATAGATTAGTGAATATCGACATGCACGTGTATGGATTTCATGTTGAAACTGTTTTTTATGTTTGCAAATTTGTATAATTTACTGTAATCAAAGTATGATTAATACTAGGCTATTATTACTAAGCAAGTTATGAGCCATTTTAATCAAAATGTAACGATGGAATTACATTGTCATGTAATCTAGTTACATTCAAAGTTCTATCAAAATTTGTCTCTTCAAAATGGAGCGAACAAACGAAGATGGTATTTGATCCAATGTTTATATTCGGCAGTCCTATAATTTCCAAACATTCTTTATTTTTTTTTTCGTTTATAGGTAAACTTTAAAAATAATAATAATGAAATAATAAAAACCTCGTAGTAAATTGTTTCAATAACAAAATATCGATAATATATCTACTTACAACAACAACACTATCTCAAAATAATCGTTATCAACAATCATCAAAGTATGCTAACAAACAGGCAGTCTAAAGCAACCAAAGCAAAATTCGGCAAGACTTATGAATAAACTACTCAAATGAGTCTAATTATAATTAGATGTTTGGGCTATTGTATGATTTATAGACAGAAAAATAACACATGCCGGTGTAATGTATCATTCGGTTGATTTCCGCTTTTTCTACTGCCGCATCCCTTAATGCTGCAGCGACGCATTTTTGTCAATACTTAATTGTTCTCACTGTCAATATTTTTGTCCATTTCATTACAATTTATGCGAATAATTCACTAAAACATTTGGCCAAACATTAGTTTTGACATTTGATGTACTTCCCTTTGGCAACCGGAAACGGTTATCAAAGGGTACTACAAAAATGACAAAATGAGGACAGTTGGCATTTAAGATGACGTTACGTATTTTCGATTTCCGCGATTGACATAAATCAATGTAGTGCTATCTCTTTTGGCTTACGACGGCACGCAGTAGTTAAACAAAGACAATAAAATGTTTATGTTTTCAACGTCTAAATGCATGATATACATATAACGTCTGATTTATGTATGTCAATACAACATGTCTTTTGGTTTCCATAGTCTAAGGATATCAAGTAACGTGTGAAATTTGTCAATATTGCTTGCTATTGACATTTCATTTCGAATAAAACTTCATCTCGACTGATATTAGAATTGAGGGCTAATCAAATTGTTTTGATTTTCAGAGATGTTCGAAATTTGAATGTAATAATAAAATCGAATTCGATGTTATTATTACGCAATAATAACACTTTCACAGATAAGAAATTTGTCCTAACAAAACAGTTTATCTTTATGCTGGTCGTAATTTGCGGTTTTCGAACACATCATAGAGGGTTTATGCCATGTGTGTAGATAAAAACCATTATGACTAATAACTTTCTCGATAAGAAGTTATTAGTCATATCGATTAGAGTAACTGATACGACGTGCTACTGATAAATGATTTTTTTTTATAATATCAAGTGACGGGACGAACAAGTCGCGTGCCTGATGGTTACCTACACGCCTATCGTGTAGGTTACCATTAGGCGTGTAGGTTACCAAGTTGCCACTCAGAAGTTTAAATCGCAAAGATCTGAGAGGCACTGTCACCGCACTAGTCACCCTGAGACACAAGTTGACAAATCCCGTGTAGGTATGTCAGTTTGCATCATATTTGTGTTATTTTCCTACGCTCATAATATGTGGAAGCTTGTAACTGGCATGAGATTATTCATATGGGAATTCACCCTTTAAAAGTAGCCCATAACAAAATCAAATGAATACTTAATTATAATAGGTTCATTTTGTAATAAATACAAGGAATTCCAGCACCTGGAGATATACTCTATGTACTATAAATTTGTGTACTTAAAGATAATAATTCATTACAAATTATAAATTAAAATAAAAGGGGCCGTCGTACATTAAAAGGGAGCTGAGGAAAAATTCCTAATCTTCGATTTGATTTTAGAGGGGTATATCCACTTTAAAGTTAAAAATAAAATATTGTATGAGTACCTACACGATATATTCAAGCTTAGACACTAATCAGAAACATAAAACAATAAAGTTTCCTCGATAGATAAAAATCACGAAATGACCTCTAATTTTCACATTTTTTCGATTCATCCTCGAAATGCTACAGGTTATTAGGACAAAAATTAGATAATTAATTATATTTATGCATGATCGAGAACTGTCACTACGGATTTTCTTTAATCCCTTTAGTTTTAGAGTTATTCCGCCAAAACGAATTTGGTACTTTTAATGCGCAAAATTCAACATCTCCTGTCGCATGTCACGCGAACTTCAGGCATATATTTGTTTCACTAATTTGGGCGGAGCCAACGTCAAAACTTTTTTGGCATGCTCCCTCTTAAAGGTTTAAATACTTATACTGGAGCTACATTAAATGGATTAAATTGGATCCCCATGGCAGCTCAAAACGCTGGCAGCGATTTCCGTCATTGTATGCGTTGGGCAAGGCCACCATGAGTAGGTTACCAATTGGCTTATTTTACACTGTAACAGATACATCACTTTCTTACAAAATAATAATAATATAATAATAATAATAATAACGCACACACTCGACATAGCCCCGCACTAGGGAAACCCTGTGTCGCGGGTGCCATGGACACACACATACACAACCACAAATTACACCCAAACTCACGAGAGAAATAAATGTAGGTCATACAAATATTTCTCCCGGCCCGGGAATCGAACCTGGGACCTCTGCGTGGCAGTCCGGCGTGGTAACCGTTCGGCCACGGAGGCAGTTAAAATGTTAAAATGGAAGATACTTACGCTCTAATAGCCTCCTAAATCTGACTAATGAAACCAGGCGGTCGCTACGATGAAAAAGGAACCTAAGCATGCGCTTAGAAGCGAAAATAACGTTGCCCGTCCTGGGCAGTCGTGCGGAACCGAATGCTGGGGTTGTACAAGGAGTATAATGTAAATGAAAGACTTGTCTGACTGCTTACACTGTCGGCGATACACTCACTGGTAGGCACTTATCGTGTAACCTCGAGCGAGTGATGGAGCCCTGGCAACACGCCTAACCATGACAGTTTCGGTGCCACTTAGAGCAAAGTCCCGAGGATTACTGCCACTGGGATCATCACCCTGAGACATAATTCGACTAATTCCATGTCCTTGTAATATCATTAGCACCTTTAGCACCCAGTTACACGAGGCGAAAGTTTTCACGCGGCAGCACGATCGCCCAGCTACCACGTCTTCATGTACATTAATGGCGAATCTGATTTCTATTTACTAGGCAACAGCATTTAAATTCCGTTGAATTCAGGCCAGTCTCGCCTGCGAGCCCGGGATGTTCATTTAAGTTAAGACGTAAAAGCTAGATAAATAGAGCGTATTTTGCCATGACAGTAAGACGCACGCGATCGCCGCGCGGCGAGCGCTTAAATTCGTATCGATAAAATGCGCCTTGACCCTTTAAAACCGGAACTTACGAAATTAAAAAAAATCACGCTGAAATGAAGTTGCTTGGCGGCAGAAATAGTTAGGGCGGTGTAGTATTTGCTCTTAGAAGTAAGGGTATTAGTTACTATTTGGCTCACCAACACACCACCACGTGCGTTCGGTCTGACGTTCGAAAACAAACTAACCCATTCTCCGCTAAAAAAAGAGATGCACATTACGATTCCATTTTTATGAAAATCGATTGAAGTGTAAACGATCTAGCGATTTTTACTATCGATTCATTGCAATGTGATTTTTAAACAAATCGATTCCACATTAATGAATTAAAAAATTGAATTGAACAAAACAGTTTGTCAACGTCTAAATACAATAAATGTTTTTGCTTTGGCGATTATCGCTACTTCTGTGCTATCTGAATGTCTTTTCTCATTGGTTAAGGTTATCTAAATGAAATTCGTAATCAACTGAAGCCGAAAAGGCTGTCAAATATATATTTCTAATTAAGATTACTTTTTATGCGATCGATTCGAGAGCATATGATCGGATCTGTGGATCAATTCAGAGGTACAAGATCCATTATGATCCAAAAAATCCCAATGCACCGCATGACCTTCGGACAAATCATCAGTATATCTACATACCCGCTCACGCGATACATGCAGCCGTAGACGCATACCACACCTAGAGGTGGCGGTGATGATTTTATACCGATTTATCGGATATCGAAGTTATAACAGGTAAAAGAACTAATACTAAATGCTATTTCGGTAACTACTCTAGCAAACCATAAAGTTTTTAATGCCTGGGTCTGTCATTAAAAAAAAATAAACAACTTCAAAATACGTCACGACAATCGTGTGTGTTATTGTTTGGGCTGGTGATTTCGGTGTTTATTTATTGAAAACATACCGTAAGTAGCGTTTTTTAAGTTTACCCTGAATATAAATGTTTATAAACTATACTTTAAGGAGTAATTTCATGGTAAACATTAGAATCACTCAAACGGAATATTATTATATTTACCCAAGTACACCAAAATGTCATTAGTGCAGGATTTGCGGTGTATTACTGCATTTTATTTGAGATGTTTTTGTTGTAGTACGGAGGGTATTTATTTAGCAATGCAGAATAATAACTTTTATTTATAAAAACTTGTATTTAAACTGAATCCTTTTCTAATTTGCGAAACCAAATTGCCGCCATTTTGCAGTAGGATGAGCGTAGCGTGTGAGCGGCTAAAGTAACAGAACATAATACTTATCTGGACGAACGCATTCACAGGCAGTGTTTATTAGTTATGATATCTTTTTATACAGAGAAAAATCAATATGATACGTGATGGTCTCCACCGTGCGACGCAATTATTCAAATTCATAATCATCTTTATTATATAGGTAAGCCATCGAGTATATAACCAGAAATAGAGACGAAATAAGGGCCATATATTCCTGGTAACACATTAGCGATACAGCTCTTATAAATATCAACTCTCGTTTGCACTGAAATATAGACAGGCCTACTACTGACCTGTGTGTACGTCTCCGTATATTCCAAAAAATATTCTGTATTTATTGTAATAAAGATAATATCTCTAACAATGCCGTCTGTTTGGTGGTGTGGGAAAAACAGCAAAACATCTAATTACAAAATAAACGGAATCACATTTCATCGGTAATTAAATACATAATTTTTTAATTTTCCTCTATTATAGCATAGCTCAAGTTAACTGGTCGATTTGAAGTGAAACAATTGACGACACCCGTCAATTCTTTCGAATTCGGGCTGGCCAATGGGAGAACAGTTGTCACAGTAATGATATGGCAGAATAGTTTTCAAACAAGTAAAATGACATTTCGTCTCTATTTCTGGTTATGTACTCGATGAGGTAAGCAAGTTACACTTGATATCGTCATATGATTAAACCCTACCACTCACTTGTAAGGCAGATTCCCCTGAGAAGTATAAGCATGAAACTCTAGAAGTTGCTCTTTACAAATAAACATTTGAACATTTATCACTTATAGTATTTAATTCAAACATCTCAGATTGAGAACACCTGCAAGAGCTAAACGGGCCACTAACCATGGATTTATGTGTGTATTAATTAGAATAAAGTTTTTGTTTCATTAAAGATAAAGATAAATTTATTTCTGTATAAAATATTAACCTAAATACATACATAAACCTTATTAAAATAACCTATTATTTACATATATGCGCCAAATTGTCGCAAACAATGAAATTATTTTATGTTTACATTACTTTAATTAAGGTTAAGGCAAATTAATCTAGGTGATACCTAAACTAAGTACAATTGGAAATGAAACTATTTTTCCGGATTTAAATCGCATATATTTGTTTTTCAAACAAACCGTAAACAAGTAAAATTGTTTACTTGTGTCTTAGGTATCTAAATTGGTGATTATAGCATAACGGTTACTGAACATATTTTGTTCAACATATTATAATTATAGTTTTACGGCTCGTAAATGGCAAAATTTGAATATCAACCGGGATCTTATCATACAAGCGTAAACGTTGCATGAATTTGCGGCTTTATGAAGACTGTCAAAAACAGCTAGTTTATTTTCATTACTTGTATTAATGTTATGTCTGTCATAAATTAAACACCTTGAATTTACCTCATGTTATCACTATTGGCTGTGAATACTAAAAACAGGCGGTAAATATAAATTCACTCTCTCGGTCTATCCAACATCGGGTGAAGTTTATTAAAATTAAATACCGCATAATTCGAGCCCAACGTACGCGATTAGCGACGACCGCAGCCGGGTTATATTTATGGTCAAAATTACCACTTAAATGGGCACAAGCTAACCTAGTTAAATTGAAACCTGTGGCCCATGTACTGAATTTAAGTTTCGTTATTTTCTGGAGTTTGAAAATTAATATCTCTGTGGTTTCGCGGTTCTACACTGTGAAGTGGTTTTTTCTAATCCTTATGCAAATATGTTTAAATATGCTGTATGTACAAGTATTAGGTCTACATTCTAGATTAAGACTATAAATTGTATCTCAACATGTTCCACTGAACGTGTTTTGCACATCCAATAAAAAAAATAAAAAAATACATGATGTGGACCGAGCCCTTCATTTGATTGCTCAAAACCCTCGGCAACAAACATATTATTACAATATGGTAGCAGATGGATGCACGCCGCGGCCTATGTTCAGCAGTGGACCTCTTCCGGCTGCTATCATGATGATGATGACGATAGTTGCAGTAGAGCTTCTTGTGAAAATTTCGTCCAGTGAAGTTCTACTTGTTTACTACCAATGGTAGTAAGACATCGTCATATTAAGTAAATAAATATTGAAAAGGCCAAAGTTATGGCTATCTATAGCATTAGGTAAGCTTAATACGATTAACTTGTACCTACGTAAAAAGTGTGTAAAATATACCCTGTGGTCACTAACCGCCGTATTTGATATTTCTATTTAAGAGTCCGATATTACCGCAACTCGAATCCAATTTTTTCCCGTACTACTACGGTTCATTCTCCTTGGGTCGAGCGGCTTTATTTGGGAATTTATTTATTGACAAACGAAATTAAGGCCTTTTGAAAAATATATATTGCATACGTGTTCTACTTAATTCAGTTGATATAAAAAATCATTGGTATATGTAAAGTACTTAGTAAATACAAGTGATAAAATTTGGAGGTAAGTTTGTGCTTTTTTTCTATCCGCAAAAATAGTTTCATTTCCTATGTGTAACAATCGCGAAAACCTAAGAACTCGATATATATTATGTATTTTTTCCAAAGTTATTGATTGAACACTTTCCGTGTTATGTGGAATCAACCAAAGCCATATGGACTCGTAAGTTTCAAAACCAAACACTTCTTTCTCTACCATTGGACGTACGTCTACATACAATTAGTTTAACACAAGGAATTGCTAAGAATGTGAAGTGGTAAACCGAAAATACATAGCCTCCTACTGCATCACTACTTGGGGTGGTGCATCTAAGACATATTTACTCAAGCTAGAACGAGCACAAAGATCTCTGTCAGAAGAGTTTCTGTCAGAGCGGCAATTGTTTGGCTGGCCAAAGTAGAATACGTTAGTACAGAAACCATTATCATCACTACCTAAGGTTTAAAAGTTTAAAATGTTGGTAACCTGCACACACACACACACACTCACACACATACACACACACACACACGCACACACACACACACACACACACACAATCACTCACTCACTCACTCACTCTCTCTCTCACTCACACACACTCACTCTCTCACTCACACACACTCACTCTCTCACTAACACACGCAAGCACGGACGCACACACGCACGCACGCGCACGCATACGAACACACACACACACACACTATTGTACAACAGTTGTTAGTACATCTATATAGATTTAGGTTGTGGAGAGCCTGGAGATTCGCAACATAGAGTTTTTCTAGTGCAAACTCCAGCTCTCTCAAAGGAATATTTTAATAATATTTTAAGTTATTGTACCAAAACTTTTTTACTTTACCTTTGTAGAGAGTAATAAATATTTTTGTGTTTTTTATATAGCAAAAAACACTTAGAAAAGCAATGATAAAAACTGGAGCTTTTCTTTTACTCGAAACTCGATGGCGTATGCCTTTGATCCGAACTGAACCCAGAACCTCATACTTAGGCTGTTACTAAACTAACTGCATGCGCGAAGTCCATGTAATAAAACACTGCAGGCAGTTAACGCTGCACGCCTAGCTCAAGAGCTCAGTGTTACAAAACTAAGAATTCGTTCTACATTCGGCAATTTCATTTATATTCATTTATTAATAAGTTACTAGAATCGGTTTTGAAACGCCATTTTTGAAAAATAAATCAGTAGAGAAAAATTTCACCAATCATGTTTTGTTTTACGGTTATGTCGATTAAAATTTTTATTCTTTCATTTTACGCAAATAAGCATTATATTGTCGTTAATAAAATAATTAGAACTTCTTTTTATAAAAAAACGACCGAATTCAGAAGTTCGTGGAATTACATCTATTTGCCAAGTTTAATTGAAATCGGTTACCGAAAAGTGCGCGAAACCGGATTCATCCCCTAGTTTGTCACCCTTAGAGGTGAAATATGGACTGAGGTATCCTCTTTCCAACAAAAAAAATATCATCAAAATCGGTTAACAAAATGTCCGAGGAATCGCGTAACAAACATACAAAAAAATTGATTTTTTTCAGATAAAAAGTTGTTTCAGAAGCAAAAAAATAATAATACGCGTATCCTCGTAAGAATGTCAATAACTATTTTTGATTCTCTGACTGTCGTTCACATCGACGCTTGAAGTTGAAGTCTCAACTGCATGCAGTTGAGTTTCGCCTGTAAACATGCAATCCATCTGTTAGCAGCCTTAGGGGACAAATTTAATGTCCTCCGAACTATCCCTACCTACTATTTTAATTAAAGTTAATATTCCAGTTTATACGAGAGACTAAAACTGAAATTTACAACACAGCAAGCTACAGCTTAAAATTCGCTGTGGAATTCCCTCATTTGGCCTGACTTATAGCTCGCATGCACAAAATTCAATGATACCTTAAATTCAGTCTGAGCTGCAATTGCATAAATCTCGTGGACGTTTTGGGTTAATTCATGATTTGTTTCTAACTTACGTATTTATAGTGCGAATGAATTTAGATGTAAATTACTTTTGAAGCAGACCGCAGTTCGTCCCGTTGAAGTGCTTTTAGAGGCGAACCTTACAATAATCAATTACTACAAGAATTGTAACACATATACACGCAACATAATTTTGTCAGTAGGCTTGAGTAGTTCACAAATTAAAACTAATTAGGAATGTATTTCCGACATGAACTAGTTCGTCTTGCACGGTCTTAATAGTTCATCAATCTTTTTTAGTTCAGTATGAATTATGAACTGTCTTGATAGTTCATCTATTTTTTATTCAGTGGGAATGGTGCGAGAGGGACAATTAGCGATCTTTCACTGCTTTTTAATGCTAATTCGAGTGAGATGCACAACTGAACGTTGCCAGCTCGTTTTAAGTTTCTAGCATTTTTTTATATAATGTGTATAATGTAACTTTGTAAAAAAGGAATTTTCATATTTTTTGGTAGGAATGTATTTAATCTGTATGTATAATAACACCCTACGTGTATATGAAATCGTTGTAAATATTGATTTTTAAGCACAGTATTCTAACTAAATTATAGTTTTTTGCCATTTAATGTTTTGTAAAAAAAAAAGAATATACATATAATTAGAATGACTGTCTTAAGCCTGTAAAGTATGAACAACAATGAAATAGTATCGATTCCATTCTAAATTGTATTTTTAAATATTAGGTACAATATACTAATCTCATACAAGAAGTCCGTAGTAGTTTATGCGAATAAAAGAACTGGTTTGGAACGTTTGTTCAATGTCTGAGCAAGGACAAGAAGTACTAACGAACTGGAAGGACTAAACGTACTAAAAGACCGACCTAGTTCAGTTGACCGATTGAACTAGATTGGATCGCTCCCTATCGAGACCGATGAAGCACAAGCCTACTTGTTAGCGAGCGGATACAAATAAAGTTTTATCCCTAATGAAACTCAATGACATTCAGTCCACAGCGATATACTTTATAGTCGTTGAGGGTCGTAGTATGTCAGATTCTTTTCAAATGATTTGTAAATTTCATAGACTCAATGAAAATATGACAGAGATACTAGAATAAACATTGAATTATTTACATTAAAAAGCTATATCCATACATTTACCATATTATTTGAAAAACATACCTAACGGCCCGCTGTGAATATGAATTTTTACATAAATACATACATTACATATATAATATAAGGGTTGGGTCAATATGAAATGGGTAAAATATAAATTGCGAAATATTTTTATATGTTTTTAAAACATGAACATAAAAAACATGAGGTGTGTCCATTTTAGTAGTGCTCTTTGTCAAGGAGTTCGTCCAGGGAAATATTGCCACCGCATCTATTTCTGTCACCAAGCAGTAATATGAGCATTACTGCGTTCCGGTTTGGAAGGATAAGGGTGCTTGTGAAATTATAGACGATGGGCCTTGTCAACGTATGTCTCAAGGTGACGGGCGTCGTGGCAGCGCCCCTAACATCTTCGACACATCATACTATAACTTATAACATTCCTTAACATCAGCGATTTGAAGCTCTGAGTGGCACTGCAACTTTTTCGGATAGGCGTAACTCTTTCCACCAAGCGCACGTCTTGTTCACCCCGTCTCTTGGTGTGACGTAAAAAAATCATCATATAAAATACGGTATCACGACCTCATTTATTTAAAACAAATTACATAATCTCAGTACAGAGTACTAAAAAAACCGACTTCAAAAGTACGTGGAATTACATATATTTGCCAAGTTTTTTTTTGAAATCGGTTACCGAAAAGTGCGCTAACCCGGATTTATCCCCTAGTTTGCCACTATACGGAACTTGACACAGGAGATAATAAAAATCGGTTCTCACTACTCAAAGTGTATTGAGAGAGAAAAACGCCTTGAATTAGAGAATAGTAAAATCAACCATTGAAATAATTGCTCCTTATAATAAAATTTAGGCGCTATTTATAAAAATGAATATTCGTCCGTGAATAGCCACTCTTAGAGGTGGATGAAATGATTTTCTTCAAATCGAAATGGGACCACTATGGAGGTACCCTCTTTCCAACCCAAAAAGAATCATGAAAATCGGTGCACAAATACCGGAGTTATCACGTAACACGCATACAAAAAAAAAATACAGTCAAATTGAGAACCTCGTCCTTTTTTTGAAGTCGGTTAAAAATACAATCAAAACCAATCGAATACGACGAAATTATTTGATATTTTCAATTAAGTACAAAATACATTACGGTTGAATATTTGAAATAACAATCACAAAATAAATTTTAGGTAATAATTGAATGCAAATTGCGGATTTGTACTTCAAATACGTGTTTCAATTACTGCCAGCCCTGGATACTATCATACCTATCTAAGTAAGAAAGTTGAAGACGACCACTTGCTTTTAGCTTATCTAAACTTTTATTCTACCTTACGGTACATTACGTTCCGTTTAGACTGCCTGAATTGTACATACATTACGTGCAATCGGTTTTTGACTTCGGAATGCAGGCTTCTCACGACCCGTAGTTTGACGGGCATCGCTTCGCGAGCTCGCGCCAAAGCACCGTGGCAAAAATGCCGCCCGTACTGGCGCGGGCTCACATCAGCTTTACCACAGACATTCTATCGCGCGTGATACAGCAGACGAGAGCGCATGTAAAAACATTGAAAGGAAAAGGGAAAGACCACGCGATTGTGCTCATCACTAGCGCGTGCAATCACGCACTCCAATATGCGCCAGTCACGCGGTCTATTCTGCGCTATATTAACCTTTACACGGACTCTGTAACAAAACGAACACATGAAAAACGTAAACTTAAAAAATTACGACACATAATGATAAGTTTTTTTTTTGATAAATTGAAGTTCATTGATTTAATACGAGATGTCATAATCGTGTATGTCATAATTTACAGTAGATAATAAAAAGACTAAATAATTAATAGAAAAATAATTATAAGGAAAAATGTATGCATCAATTAAATTAGTCCTTATATTTCATGAATTCGTCAACTGAGTAGAACAAATGATCAAAGAGCCACCTACGCAATTCCTTTTTGAAGCTAGTCATTGGAAGACGCTTAAAGAGATCTGGTATACGATTAAAAATTTTTCCACACATAACAAACGAATTATTTTGGTAACGTTTTGTTTTGGGTATTGTACCAAGTATCACTTTATTGGGGTTCCCTAGGCTTTTGGCAGTTACGTCCTTCACTATTATGAATTTTGACCTATTTCGTCTTACAAATATACCAACTTCGAGTATGTACAGGCATGGAAGGGGCAATACTCTTAACGTTTTGAATTGTGGACGACATGAGACATACGGCGCTACGTTGCAGATGGCCCGTATACATCGCTTTTGAGCAATAAAAATTTTCCCAAAGTCTATGCCGTTGCACCATATTATGATACCGTATCTAAATACAGATTCAATATACGCAAAATAGGCTGTCAAAGCCGTGCATAAATGCACTTTCGCCACTTTTGACAATTTGTAGAGAGCAAACACAAATCTATTTATTTTAGTACACGCTTGGTCCATTTGACCCTTCTATTCATCTTTTGGTCTACAATTAATTCTAGAAATGTCACATTGGTATTGTTTCGCAAAATTTGTCCGTTATAATCTATGTCAACTGTTTGAGTCCGTAAGTTATTAAAATTCATTATATTAGTCTTAGTTAAATTAATTTGAAGATTATGCTTTTTTAGGTATTCAATTAGTGATGTCAATGTTTTCCTTAATTCGTTTTTATGCTCTTCCAATGTTGATTTTATTTGAGAAGTCACAACCACTGAAATGTCATCCGCAAAAATAATTGTTTCGTGTTCCATGCTATCACATATATTATTAATATATAATAGGAATAGCAGGGGACCAAGTATACTACCTTGGGGAATTCCATAATGATTACTTTTTAAAGTCAGATTTGTATATTTTGGTACAATTCTTTGCGTTTAGTTGGGTTATTTATACACATTGTAACCTATTTGTTAGGTAGGATTTTAGCCAGCTTAGTGCCGGTGGTCGAACGTCGTTATGCTCTAATTTAGTCAATAATAGGTGGTGTGAAACGAAATCAGAAGCCCTAGCCATGTCCAAAAATAGCCCCGTCGTGTACAGTTTTTTATTTAAATTTTGTAAAATCTCGTCAACTATGTGAAACGCTGCATGTGCTGTTGATTTGTTTTCCTGAAACCCATGCTGATTCCGAATCCGAGACTAAACAAATCTAGAAAAGTCTAATCCGAGAATATACGAATATCGCTTGTACACCTAGAGACCAAATTACATTTCTGACACTTGTGACATTTCGAACCGTCGTTTCTCGGATTCGGAACTGACACTTGCGGTCAAATATGGAATGGATTAATAATAATAGTGTTTAACACTTAAAGCTATAGCTTTATAGTCTGTGTATACACAGACTTAAAACTTTCAGCTTTGTGAAAAATGATTAAAGATCGATTTTTCATTACAGTAAGACGCTTTCCTGAAAGTATCAAAGTCCTAAAATAAAATTTAAACCCAAGGGCAAAAGAAAACCTCTGAAAGGCAAAACCTGTTATCTACCAGAGACGTCGATAATAAAACGAGTTTGCGAGTTTATCTCGCTCAATTATAACTTCGCAAATTATCCCTGAGCGAGACCTTTGTTTCTTTTATTTGATTTCTCTTAGATTCCGACAATATTATTATAGTAAAGAATTGATTTGTTATAATAATAAAAGCATTTGTGTGTGGACGTGGTTTAACGATTAAGGTTTAGTTAGAGAGTAACGGATAAACGTTAGCTATTTAACATTTTTTTTAAATAACAGTCGCACATTTGGCCGCAATTATTACCTAGGTATCTAAAAAATGCTTATTAATTGAAGCTATCAGCGCAAAAGTGATGTAACCCAAATCCAATTTTTTTTTGTACAATATTACTTTCAATATTACCAAAGTACGTAATTATTTTATACTTGGATGCTATTTTCATGCATAATTTTTTATATAAAATGTAAGCGTGTGATGAGACGAACGTCAAAAACCTTCGTCTCATCTGATGGAAAGTGACGATGAAGTCGACAATGGAGCATACACACCTAAATAATGCCTATCTCGCGTTGAAAAGGCCTAGATGTAACGTTCGAGTCTGTAGGCAGGGAATTCCACTCCATAGCCGATTGCCAGAAAGGGGTAAACGGAATTAAATCGTGTTTTTTTTATTTACTTTATTATTTACTTATTAATATTGTTTTATACAGACGTACCACTTTTACGCTGATACAGAGAACTAGCGACTTATTCCGGGTTAACGTATTAGCAGACCGTACGGATTTCTCTATGTGCTTGCTGCAAATCTTTACATTTCGACACCGCCAACGAACACTACGCCATCTTAATTTTTGGACTTGTTCTGTTTTTATTTTATTTTCTGTTTCTTTATTTTTTTATGCAAAATACGTTCTTTTGTCTTTTTTTTTCGAATTTAGTTTTTTGTTTATTTTTTTCTCAAAATACGAGGAGCGTAATATTAATTAATAATATGGTTGTTTACAAAAATAACAAAAAATGACCAAAAAAATTTATTTTATTGTTTTGCTTGCAACCCTCGTAAATATCTTTATAGCTATAAGCGCTGACAAGTTGTGTATTTTCACAAAAATATACTCTTTGAATATAATTGTAGTAAAAACATTAAGGTATTAAATAAAATAAACGTAGCAAATACTTATTAACTTTGGCCTTGAACCGCCCTAACTTGTATTTTTCCTGAAACAAATGCCTGAAATATATTCCAAGGAGGAAGCAACGCCCTTCGAATGAGTGGTATTTCTACGATGTAAGAATAGAGTGTTCCGGATTTTCTAATCGACCTATAGAGAAACTGTGAGGGTGGAAACAAATTGAAAAAATCCTGTCCACACTCTGCGAAACATACCCGATATAAAACTGACAAGAAGGAAACTTCAATAACCATTACACTGAGAAGAGGACTTTTGCCATAACCTCCTAAGGCCTCGTGTACATCAAAATGTATATAATTTGTGAAATGATTCAGACTCGGACAATCTTATCACGTAAACGCGCTATGTGTACATTATAATCAAAATGTCATGTTCAAATTTAGTGCTATTCATTATAGATGATATATGAACATAGGGTTTTGTCATATAAAACTGAGAGCATACTTGCTTGGGCCTGAAGTATGCAATTTATTTAGTACATTTTAATGTACGTTAGGCGTTTAGCGCTTTTCCCATTGTAATTTGCTGGGACTTACGAGGATAAACCGCCGCCCTTGCCTAACCACTTTAGTAACAGAAGAGCCTCTTGGAAAAGAGTTCGTCCAGGGAAGTACTGCCACCTTACCTATTTCTGCCACCAAACTATAATATTAGCATTACTGTGTTCCGGTTTTGAAGGGTAAGGGTGCTGGTGAAATTGCAAACACATGGGACTTATCAACTTATGTGTCAGGGTGTCGGGCGCAGTGGCAGTGCCCTTCAGATCTTTGCGATTTAAAGCTGCAACTGTTATGGACAGGCGTTGAAGCCTACCATCAGGCGCAAGACTTGTTCGTCCCGTCACTGAATATTATAAAAAAGAACCGCATTGCTGTTTTATTACAAACAGTTTTCTTAGGCTGACAGCAGAGAGAATAGACAACACAATTCTTTAAGTATTGGATGTCCATCCATATTAACTAAACTAACGAATTATACACATATTAAAGTCGCAATTATGCTCAATACGTTTCGAACCAGTCAGTGGCACTTAATCATGAGATTCCGCGGCGGTGACTCGACGGAAACCGGGCACTAATGGCCCGACAGCCCGGTCACTTAGTACGGGTGCTACTACTACTAGCAGCTACTGTTTTTTCTTTATTCTTATTTATTTATTTATTTGTATTCAGGTTACAAAGACCTCTTATAGGCTAACATACATAATAAGACAATAAAACACTATTTCTAACTAATCTACACGAAATGCACTTGTCGGCGTGGGCCGCAATCTAGTGTCAGGTAACCGGCCGCGGAATTGCCGATACATGACACCCTTCGGCCAAAACTCTTCCTTCATGTTCAATCGGCAGTCTCACGAATTAAAATTTACGTTGTGGCGGGACTCCAACCGCTCGACCCTCAGGGTGTATTTCGATTTATGTCTGACGTACTCCACTATCTCCTCTGACTTCGTGGAGTAAACAGTCGTGACAGGTAAAGCGTAGTCGGGTGCAAAAAGTTCGATCCTGTCGGTGCTGTGCCACACTGGTTACGGCTGGTGGGCTTCCTCTTCACCACCTTTTAAAGTCTTATTAAAGTCATACACAGGATTGCACATTAGACATATCAGTCTATACCGCCTCAAATGGCTTTCGTTCGTTCCGCTTAACAATGAAAGTGTTGAATAAATCACTTTGGAATATATATATAGTAATATTGAAGATATACATTGACACAAACCTACCTCTTAATTTTACAAGAAAACCACTGTATTCAATAGGTATTTTCATTG
>NW_020653424.1:1882969-1897982 GCF_003589595.1 Hyposmocoma kahamanoa
GTTTTTGTATTAGACCCGTCGTCCATTTATTTGTAAGTCAATGGGTATTTTGCAAATTTTGCAAATGATTTCTTTTAAATATCAACTTAACTAAATAGAACACGTATTGTATACAATATAAATTTTTCAAATGTCTATAAATCCGTTTGTAATAAAATAAATTCTGAAATAAAGCCAGTGCCAGTGCAAAACAAAATGACCCTATTATTACGGGAAAAATTGGAATTCGATCTGAGGTAATATACACCATTAACAAATAAATAAAGAATACAAACAAATAACGCACACACTCCAAACCCCGCACTAGAGAAACCCTGTATCGCGGGTGCCATAAACACATACATAGACAATCACAAATTACACCCAAACTCGAGAGAAATAAATGTAGGCCATAAAAATATTTCTTCGGCCTGCGAATCGAACCCGGGACCTTTGCGTGGCAGACCAGCATGGTAACCGTACGACCAACCGTAGACGCAATCATGTCACTACGCAGACTGACGGAGGTAACATGTGCCCGAGGGCAGTGTGTCAAGGCGGTATCTCTAGATATAGCAAACGCCTTTAACACACTTCCGTACAGTTGAATTATCCAGGCTCTCGTATACCACAGGGTGCCTTTGTACCTTGGGAGGCTCATTGAGCATTACCTGACAGATAGAGAGGTAAAATACATTGGCTCCAATGAACATTTTGTTGTCAGACGGATGCCAGACGGCGTCTCACAGGAGTCAGTCCTCGGACCACTCTTGTGGAACTAAGGTTATGACTGGGTCCTTTGTGGCGTGCTGCTGCACTGGATGAGCGTCATTTGCTATGCAGATGACAACCCTTATCGCCGCCCGGGGCAGTACATATGAGGAAGCGACGCGACTTGCCACAGTTGGAGCCATACTTGTAATTGGGCTAATACGCATGCTTAGGCTAGAGGTGGCTGTCGGGAAGACGGACGCAATATTCTTCCATGGACCTCGAAGACGCCCGCCAGCATGGACGTTTCTAAAGGTCGACGGGGTGCGGATTCGACTCAAACCCAATATAAAACACCTAGGGTTAGTAATAGGATAGCAGATGGCGGTTCACTGATAATTTCAGATAGTTGGCCCCTAAAGTGATTGGTGCTGCAGCTGCGCTGGGTAGGCTCCTGCCAAATGTTGGCGGTCCGGATTCGAGCTGTCGAAGACTTTACGCTGGAGTAATTCGCAGTATGGCACTGTACGGGGCCCCTGTCTGGGCTGATCGTCTAAATGCAAAAAATAGGGCATTACTTCGTCAGCCGCAAAGGGTGGTCGCTATTAGAGTGGTACGCGGGTACAGAACGATCTCCTGGGCAGCTGCATGTGCAATGGCTGGAATGCCTCCTTGGGAACTGGAGGCACAAGTTCTCTCCGAAGTATATAAGCGAACTGAAACGAGAGAGCGAGGAGAGCATCCTACCCTAGAGGAACTGGCCCGCATCCGAAAGCAAGCCAATGATGCTGTTATGAACAGATAGGAGGTGGAAATCGAGTCCTCCCCATCAGGAGTCAGGACTTTGACGGCACTATACTTTCTGCTGCATCAATGGCGCACAAGAAAGCGCGGGACGCTGAAATACCGCCTAGTGCAGGTGTTGTCGGGGTATGGATGCTTCGGCAGCTACCTGCACAAAGTCGCAAGGCGAGAGGTGTCCCCGTGCTGCCACGAGTGCGGGGCGGACTTTGACACAGCGCAAGCATGGTCTCGTACCCACAATGAAGCGACGAGCGTCCTCGGGAATGAACTGAAAATGGACCAGTGTGACACAAGCCATGCAGGTGAGTGAGATGCTGTAATCTCCTTTTGTGAGGATTTGATGTCGCTAAAGGAGACCGCAGAAAGAGCTAGAGAGGAGGACGTCCATGCGAACCAAATCCGGCGTAGAAGGTTGGGGGGTCGGCGAAGACGTTACAATCTTCTCCTTCCCCTTCAGCTGGCCCAGGGCACAATGTTGCCTGACCGGGGAGGTACCCAAATGCACCCGGGTATCTCCCATAATTAATTTTTAGTAGGTAGGCCTCCGAGGATCCATCGGGCGAACTTGTATCGCCGGATGAACCAACAGAGGAGAGTCCCACATGACCCCGTCATGTCATCGCCCGCGGCGGGGTATGCCTAACGCATTTTCCTGCGTTTAAAAAAAATGGTAACCGTACGGCCACGGAGGCAGTTACAGTTATTAAGGTGGTTTCCACAGAGGCGAAACGCGAATTGAAATTACGTCGGCCTATTTCCGACTTCACGCGAGCTCGCCCTATGGTTGTGGATAGTGAAGATTTAATATTGTTAAATATGTTAACGTAAGAAGAATCTGATGAAGCAATCTTTTCTTTAGTTCTCAAATTGTACATATCCCACAATCTCGCAATTGATATTAATTGTGATATTAGTTGTAAGAGATAAGTTTAAGGAAATTAACATTCTTACACTAGCCTCACAGTACATTTATGAAAAATTTATGTTAAAAGGAATAGTAATTTATTTATGAAAAATAGTGACAGACATAACATTAATACGAGGGATAGAAATAAACTAGCTTTTCTTGATAGTCGTCTTCACAAAGTCAAAACATCATTTAAGGGGCAATGTATACGCTTCTATAACAAGATTCCGGTTGATATACAAAATTTGCCTTTCACGAGGTTTAAAACTATAGTGAAACAAAAACTTTATACTAAAGGTTATTATACAACTTCTGCGTACTTGGATGACAACTATCCGTGGTCGTAACCCGTTTAGCTTATGGAGGTAGTCTCGATCTCTGATGTTTCAAATAAAAAAAAAAATATTGTAAATGTTATTTACAAAGAGCAACCCCTAGAGTTTCTTGCTCATTCTTCTCAGGGGAATCTGCCTTACGAATGAGCGGTAGAGTTTAACTATTGTGACGATTTCAAGTGTAATAATGCTTACCTATGAAATAAAGATTATTTTGAATTTGAATTTGAATTGAATTTGAATTTTGTATTTCAGCAATACGCAATTTTGCATATGCCAAGTTTTTGTCCTAAGGTTGCCTGGAAGAAATTGCTACATAGCAATAAGGATGCAATTCATGTGCAACATAACATGCTATTTTTATACTTATATTACTGTTCTATGTTGTTACTGTAATTTTATGGGCAATGAAGAGTATTTCATTAATTCAGTACGATATAATATTACATCAACAAACATTTCGAATCTCGCCTCGCCCATCCTCGTTAATCCAGACCATTTCCACCGCAAATGCGTTAAGAGAGAATTAAAATTTTACAATACAAATTTCAATTCTCGTCTCGCCTCGCCGGTGCAAAAGCACCTTGACAACGTCTGAGATTCGACTTAAATACTTCTAGTTAATATGTGCGAGTGTCATGGTCCATTTATGGACCAGAACATGAACACATTGCATTCTACTAACATAGTAGGTAATCATCCTTTGACACTTTATGGACATGTAACTGTATAACAACTTAAACCTTGTCGTGCTTAGCTCACAGCAAAGTTGAATTTTAATCCACTTCAAAATTCTTTCATATCAAAACCATTTTCTTCTAGACATGCAGTAGTTTCAACAAAGCGTAGCGTGACCACCTTCGCCATCCATATTTTTATTCAACCCAACAATGAAAGTCAAATACTTCCTTTCCAACTCAAGAATTAAACTGAACGAAATTGCGACACAAAAAGACATAATTGTGACCAGTTTTCTTATACCCCACGCCAAGGGAACAAAATCCCTTGAGTAACGCACAAAGTGTGAATACGAAAGGGGAGGCAAAGGCCAAGTAGTACTGGTAGAACGCAATAATGAAGTCCATGAACACGAACAAAAGACTCCTAGATGACATGTAGTGATTTATGCGGGCTTCTACCGCCTTTGTGATGTTGTCACTGTGGTATATTGGATGAAAAACTGCCTAGAATTTGTAACTTGGACTTAATTTCTGCTTTTATCCCTTGAAATTGAAATATGGAATAAAGTTTTTGCTCGATTAGGTTTTTACAAAGGGTTTTCAGTTTCACTTGTTTATTATTTTGGCCCTCTTTACAGAATGGGACATTTTAGAATCAACGTGACAAAATGTCTCCCGTCTCACGGCTGTGGGACACGGTGAGAAAGTATTTTAAGTATTATATAATATACGATATTTCGCTTCGTGGAGACATTATTTTCTTTTCTAAAGTAATAAATAATGCATTCAAAGATTTTTAAAAGTTGCTTGCCTCATCTGGTAATCGTACCGAGCAAAAGTGAAAAACATCCTGTATTTTATAATGCAAAATCGAAGTCAAAGTCAAAGATTATTTATTCCATAGGTAAAATAAATTTACACTTGAAAACGTCACATTTACCTAAGCTACTGCTCGTTCACTACGCTGACCTCCCTGAGAAGAACGAGCAAGAAACTCTAGGGATTATCTTTATAAATAAACTTAAATGCTATGGAATAATACACTTTGAATCAAATTTGTGTGGATTCTGGAGCCATGTCGTCTTTCCATACATCTTTATCAAACACGTAGTCTTCAATTTTGTAATATGATTTTTCGATCAAAATATTTTTAATGTAGTTTTTAAACTTAGGAAATGAATATATGCTCCGGAATCTTATTGTAAAAACGTATACAGTTACCCATAAAAGAGTTGTTTACCTTGGTTAAACGAAATCGTGGTACCATGTGTTTGGATTCAGCTCTAAGGTTAATATTATGGATATCTTCTTTCTTATTGAAATTATGTATATTTTTACGGGCATATAGAATATTTGAGTAAATGTACTGTTGCCACAGTCATGATACCAGTCTCCTTAAACTTTTCTCTGAGAGAAACCCGAGAGCCTAGACGGTACACAGAACGAATCGCTCGTTTTTGCAATACAAATATGGTTTGAATATCTGCCGCTTTACCCACATGAGAATCCCGTAGGACATTATACTATGGAAGTAACTAAAGTAAACTAGTCTAGCAGTATTAACACCGGTAAGCTCACGTATTCTGCGGACTGCGTATGCAGCGGAGCTTAATCTGCTGGCCAGGGAAGATATATGTGGAATCGAACCGAGCAAAAGTGAAAAACATCCTGTATTTTGTAATGCCGATCGAAAGGGTCAACTATAAGTATTGTTTTCCTATAAGTAATATACTATCTTAAATTAATGGAATACCATGAAATTTTACGTTTAAATTTAGGAAAATGAAATAATATATAATAAATGCATATTGTCGATTTTCGTACTATTCTGGAATACGCAAAAAATTTATAATACATATAGTACTTATACGTATATAGCGCACGTGTTGAAAACAAAATTGTGGCGAATTATTCCGAATATCCGTTATAACAAGATAAGTAAATCTACTGCGAACTTATCAAAAGATCGAGAATTTGCATACAAGATGAATGACATTTTGAAAATGTTACGACATCATAAAAATACAGATTTTTTTCACATTTGGTCCCTCCGATTCCCAGGTGAGGCAAGAATCTTTGTAAAAGACTTGAAGTGCAATATTACTTACTTTTAAAACTAAAATAATGTCATCTATCTAAGAAGCAAAATATAGTATCTGCATGTTTACAATTATAAGGTAATTTCCCTACGTGCCCCATAACCGTGGACGCCCTGTGTAAGTTATATAAAACACCAATGCAGTCCACAGCACGCCTCGATTTATATTGTTGATCATCAAAATCTGAAGTGTGAAATTCGACATGCGGTTGTCCGTCCCTTTTTAAATTAATATACAAAGAGAAGGACTCTAACGTCTGAAATGGTTTTATAACCCTCTTCAGATTTCTTATTGTTCCTGGACTCCTACTAGTATGCAGATATTTGATGCTCTTTGTCTCTAACTGCACAACGAAGACAAATAAATAGTGAGGCGTCAAACGCCACTTACTACATCATTGAAGGGTTGATTGAAAGTGTTATTCGCAATTATATATCCGCTAGGTGACAGCTATACTCCGTCCAATCATTTATTTAACTTTTCCCAAATGCATGCCTCCGTAGTTCCGTAATTATTGACACACAACCATAGGCAAGTAGGTGCAATACTTCCCGGACTATTTTATTTTTTAATTTTAGTGAAGCGACATGCTCGATAGCTCCGATATTTATCGAGCTTACAGATTATGTAACGAATAATATTCAAGTTGATACTTTTATATCTAGTTTTTTGTATCTAGTAAATTATAATGAAATGAAATAAATTATTTCTTATTCTTCCTTAAAAATCTTAATGCTACTACGCCCGACACCTTGAGACATAAGTTGACAAGTCCCAAGGCCTGTAATTTCAGTAGCACCTTTACCCTTCGAAACAGGAATGCAGTAATGTTACATTACTGCTTGACGGCAGAAATAGGCGAGGTGGTAGTACTTCCCGAGACGAAGTCTTTCACAAGGAGCTCTACTGCGAATTATTGTGTATTATAATGAATCGTCGGATTCTTCCCCATATGAACGGGAATCATTACTTTAATCCCCATTAACATGAGTTCTTAATTCCTGAGTATACAAATTGTCAAACGCAACCTAACGATCAGACAATATCTTCTTCATTGAACCCGCTCACATTCACGATTAAAACTTCTCCATAAATAAAACCGATTGTTATAAAAAAATCAAATCTGAAACGCATTAGGACATCACTAATTGCTTACAATTCGAGCTGTCAAAAGTTAAATAAATGGATGGACAGAGTATAGCAAGACGGCCAACGCTACCTAATTTTAGTGCATAATACGTAATCGTGCAGATATTTGAATATCCTTAACATTTAGCTTCCTTTTCTCAAAAATTACATCAAATAAACTCGAATGGAAATATTTTTATCATATTAAACTATGCTATGAGGCAGTTCATTTTGCCCCGACATACCCTTTGTGTTGCAAAAGGATTTTAATCCATTACGTACAGCACACAAATTGAATGGATTCTAAGAATGTTACTTTGATGGTGTAACAAGAAAATTGATAAAACAAAAATACACGGAGGTTTTTTTCTATTATCAGGAGCGGTGATAGTATACGTTGAAATATGGAGCAAAGAAATCATTGAAAATATAACTAACTAGTTAGGATGTAACCGTGGATCTCTATGATAGCAATACCATCCTTACTTATTTCAGCCGCCAAGCAGTAATGTGAGCATTACTGCGCTTCGGTTTTAAAGGGTGTTGGTGAAATTACAGGCACATGGAACTTGTCAGCTCATGTCTCAGGTTGACGGGCGCAGTGGCAGAGGCGTATATTTATTTTGTCACACAAAACAAACCAGAAAAGACAGTATAGTGAGATGTCTAATAGTTTCACGTCCAATGTGTACAAATCGCGAAATCCTAAAAACTCGATAAAATTTACTTTTCTAAAAAAATGGTTTCAATGTTAAGGGCGTTTTCTATGCAGATCGCACGTTAGTATAATATAGAAATAAAACTTGTATTTATGCTTAAACTATATATCAGAAATGTGTAACTATAACTGGTATCCATATTATACTTTGTTGTTGTTTGCAGATATAATTAATATAGATGGCGTTAGTACAAAATATTATAAAATATGTCAATTAGGTACCTACTTACTTGAAGTAAAAGCTATATCTGACTACCAAAATGTAGTCAAGAGTTGTTACAATAAGTGATATATATATCGTCGAGAGTATATATGACTTACATTTGTGAAAGTTATTAAATTCGGTTAAGTTGTTCTTGAGCACAAATTATACACATTCTAACACAAACTAGTATCTTTAGAACTTCGTGTGACAGAATTCTAGTCTAGGGAAATACTGCAACCATAAGTATGTATTTCTGGCGCCTAGACACATAACTTTTTTATTATACCAATTAACGGGACGAACTAATGCACTCGTACGCCTGGTTGTAGGCGACACGCCTGCCCAGAACAGTTGACTTTAATAAGAATAAAGAAAAAAGGATATCTGCTAGTAGTAGTAGCACCCGTACTGAATGACCGGGCTGTCGGGGCATTGGTACCTGGTTTCCGTCGAGTCACCGCCGCGGAATCCCATGATTAAGTGCCACTGACTGGTTGGAAACATATTGAGCAAAATTGCGACTTTAATACGTGAATAATTCGTTAGTTTAGTGAACATGGACGGACATCCAATGGTTAAAGAATTGTGTTGTCTATTCTCTCAGCTGTCAGCCGAAGAAAACTGTTGGTGCTGGTCCTCAATCTGATCCCACTCTCTTGCGAACGATTTGTAAAAAAACGGCAATGCGGTTTATTTATAATATTCAGTGACGGGACGAACAAATCTTGCGCCTGATGGTGGGCTACACGCCTGTCCATAACAGTTGCAGCTTTAAATCGCAAAACTGAAACACAAGTTGAAAAGTCCCATGTGGCTATAATTTCACCAGCAACGTTAATACTAATATTACTGCTTGGCGGCAGACACGAGTAAGATGGTAATACTACCCTGGACGAATTCTTTCATATATACTGCGACTAAAACAACTTTTTGGCTTTTTCTCTCTACAGGTTGCGATTTAAAGCTCTGTACATGACTTGTTCGCTCCATTATCCCGATACTTGATATCATAAAAGAATGCACACATGTCATGTTATGTGCCGAAATGAATGTTCTCATGTTGTGTAATATATACAATATACATAGCTTCACACGGAGCCCTGTTGTAAAAATACCTGCAAGGGTAAAAACACTTCTTCATATCGAAGTTGGTGAAATTGGATTTTTTCATCACGCACCACATTTTCGCTACACGACTCCCAATTTATCATTTTATTTTTTATTTTGTTTGTTTCTATCTCACGTTTGTTTGCAAATAACGCGTGCATGAGAAAATTAAGTTTGTTTTGACGTATGTTGCAGATTGAAACGTATGTAGGTAATCGAAATGGATATTCTCGCGTAAATTACAAGGAAGAAAGTGGTATTAAAATACGGAAACCGCGATAATACGACGGCAATGACATTATTATACTTCCAAAAAACATTCCTTATGAATTGAACATTGATATCGATAACCTTGTAATTAATTTTATAACTGCCTCCGTGGCCGAGCGGTTACCATGTTGGTTTGCTACTCGAAGGTCCCGGGTTCGTTTCCCGGGCCCGGAGAAATATTTGTATGGCCTTAATTTATTTCTGTCGTGATTTTGGGGCAATTTATGTTTGTCTATGTGTGTGTCCATAGTATCCGCTATGTAGGGTTTCCGTAGTGTGGGGCTATGAGTGTGTTCGTTATTTAATTTGTACTTGTTGTTCTTTTTTAATTTTATTACTAATTTTTTTGGGTATTTTTTTTAAATATTTAATAATATCGAGCGCGCCAGCGGAGTTAGTTAGTTATTTATTACTATAATTCTATACGATTTTAGTTCAGTATATTATGTATCCTATAACTGGGATACATAACAACAATCATATATGTTAATCTCTAATACAAGTATAAAAATATACTTATAATGTAATCTTGATTGAGGTTACCATCAGTAGTCCGAAATGACATCTTCTAGAAATAACGTTTGATCGAAATTTCATAACCTCGAAAGTAATTTTGAGGAAAATGTCTTTTTCTTTTAAACCTAACTTAACCTAACCTAACCGAACCTAATCGTGTCTTTGAAATAAACATTCAACATATCCTGAAATAACAACTGTTTCGTTATAATTCGATGTAATGAAAATTCGAAAAAACATTTCGGACAAATAAAATTACCGACTTCGTGATAGGTTACCCTTGATTGATGTTGATTCACCAAAAAAATAAATACAACGCTGCGTTCCGAAACATGTATAACTCGTTTCCTTGGTGTGATAAAGCCATACTAATGTGACAAAAGCATGTAACAAAAATGCCTTTGTCACATGGAAGTTACAAAAATACTTCATAAACTACATGAAACAAATATGCAGCATGTGAAATTTTATAACTTTTTTATTAAAAAAAAAACCGACTTCAAAAATTTGCTTATCGCATTGTTCCTACTAGTCCTTATTACTAGGATTAGTCGTACTAATAGTACCAAGAACAATGTTTTTTTTCCATGGTTCTATCAGTAGGACTACGGGTAGGAAATGGTTATATTGTATGGGCATTGAACCTACTGAAGGAAGTTTACGATATAAACTCTTTAGTTAGGTACAAACCAAGGTAAATAAAATACAATAAATAAGTATTAATTTGGTGTTATTTTTACTTAAATGTATTTACCTGAACAAAATATTTTTACTTAAAAGCGATACTTACAAAAAATATATTAAACAGTGCACGTTATTACAAGATTATATCTTGCGATTTTTATGAACTGTACAGGGATCATCCTAGAGAATAATTGTAGTTAGCTCAGAAATAGTGACATTATTAATATTGACGGTGGCTGTACTACCCGATTAGTAGGTCCAATGTCCATTCAATATTGCCCGTAGTTCTACTGGTAGAGTCACGGGTAAAAAACATTGCACTTGGTACTACTAGTAGCACTACACAGTAGAACCACGGGCAATGAAGGGACATTGCGTATCTGCAGACACACTGGTCGAGTTTCATGAACGAGCATCATTCTCGGGCATTTAAAATCCCGTTTTCAATGTAATTAGACACAAAATCTGATCACAATGGTGATGAACAACAAACAAAAACAATAACGGAAGGGGCTGATGACTGAACATTCACATTCGTACTGGGAAATAAAACTTCGTCGATATCGGCAGCGAATCGCGAGTCCGCAAAGCATTTATAATGCACGTGTCTACGGGGAGTTTAGTTTTCGGGTAAGACCTTTGCTTTGCGATTAGCGGTACTTTGAAGTCAGTATGAGGCAAAAAAAAATCTTATAGTACGAGTGTGAAGTGAAAAGTTCGCGGCCTCACATAGAAGTAGTTATTATATTTTTTTCATAGTACTGTCAATTAATTCACACATTCATTAATAGTCACAATTTAAAATATAATTGATGTAGTATTTGTAGTTTTGAAATTAGAGCGAGTTTCGTGGGACTAAAAAATTGAGCGATTTAAAAAATTGAGAAAATTGTACAACGTGCTATCATCAAATACTTGTTTAAAAAGAGGTTCACACCGAAAGAGATCCACGGTGACATGGAAACAACATTAGAGGAATCTACTCCGTCATATAAGACTATAAAAAAAATGAGCCACAGAATTCAAACGTGATCACTGAAACGTGAAACTTGAACAAAACTCAATTTACAACAAATATTTAGTTGTAAATATTTTTTGCCTTGATATTAGTGGGTTTTAACCCGATTTAAAACAAAAATTAACGAAGCGCCGGGCTAAAACCCGGGCTCATCTCAACACGCAACAGCAAGAAAAGACAAGCTTTTATTCCCCGCCTTTTTACGCAAGGGCTCCCGCGCCATCGGAGGGGCGAGTCGGTTGTCCTCCGACCCGCCCCCCAGACGAGTGAGGCCGTGCAATGCAGGCTCCGGAGCCCCTGTCCAGAGCCTGCTGGTCTCACTAGGGGATCAGGCGAGCCCGGGCTAAAACCCGGGCGCTTGCTCATCTCAACACACAACAGCATGAAAAGACAAGCTTTTATTCCCCGCCTAACCTAACCAAAAACTATTCTTCAACAGCAGTAACACCTAGCGGCGAATCGGTAACCACAACATTAAAATGTGTAATTCAATAACTTTCAATATGTAACTACGGTATTTATATCTTATTAAATATCATCAATATTTAATTTAACTATGATTGAATATTATTATAGCTATTTAATAAGAAGAATGTGATTTAATTTCCGGAAGGAACAACTAGCGGCCTCTAGCGGCATATGTGACCAAACAAAGTAACACCTAGCGATGCGCGATTGCGAATGATATAATTACTAATCCTGTCATTCAAATGACAAATTAGTAACCTACTAATTTTCATATTCGAATGATCTGAACGATCTTAAATTACTAATCCATAGATTCCATACTCGTGATCACCTAGCCTCCTCTAAATGGGACGGGGACAAGGATATTTTGACATGGACATGTCGAACGATCTGGTGGAGTTACATAATAAATAATCATTTTGTCTCGTGCACCTAACTGAATGTCAGGGGCATTCGGTGTCATATCGGTAATCATTCAACGCGAGTCAAATGATCGTGTTTGGATTCGACTTAGGCGAATGATTTATTTGAATGATTAGTATTAGTAATATTCAAAGTCGCTAGTAAAACCAATAACTATGAGGGTAATTTTCAGGTAAGTTTTTTTTGTACTCAATTTTGGTGACAATTTTTTTTATTTAAATATTTATAGAATATCATCATGAAGTATTATGTAATATTCGAGTGTGGTAACCTGAAATACTTTTAAATATTTCACGATGGTCTAATCGAGTAATTACATAATAAAAATTGTCACCAAAATTGAGTACAAAAAACTTACCTGAAAATTACTGAGTAAAGTTATGAACTGAGTATGAGTACTGCAGTTTGATCTTTATTACATTGATCATTACATACTCTACCAATAACTGGTAATTTTTATTAATTATATTTTTTAATAATTATAATAAAGTGTGCTGACTATTTAATTATTTAGATTGTGGTCTGGCTTTAGGAAGGTCTTGTAACACTGATATTATGTAACAATATTACTACGAAAGCACTGCTTTGTTAAATTTCAAATCGCTGTCGCTTCCTCAATATACTAGCACTACAACCTGCATAGCAAACTGTGTAAAAGCAATTTTTATCTACAAGATATTCCTGTTTCAATTTCGTTCACGTCATTGTAAATTGTTCCCTACTCGCCATAACCTGTCATTACATTATGTTACTTGTCACAATTATTTATTTCACTGGTGAAATAATAAGAGTGAATTGCAAGAATATGTATTATATTTTTCAAAGTAGTTTGTGAAAATAACAGCGATTGTCTAGCCGCTCACGCGATGCGCTCCTCCTACCGCAAAATGGCGGCTATTTGGTTTCGCAAAATAGAAAAGGATTCAGTTTAAATACAAGTTTTTATAAATAAAAATTATTATTCTGCATTGCTAATTAAATACCCTCCGTACTACCAACAAAAACATCTCAAATAAAATGCAGTAATACACCGCCAATCCTGCACTTAAAAAGCACTAATGAAATTTTTGGTGTACTTGGATAAATATGATAATATTCCGTTTGAATGGTTCTAACGTTTACCATGAAATTACTCCTTAAAGTATAGTTTATAAACATTTATATTCAGGGTAAACTTAAAAAACGCTACTTACGGTATGTTTTCAATAAATAAACACCTAAATCACCAGCCCAAACAATAACACACACGATTGTCGTGACGTATTTTTGAAGTTGTTTTTTTTTAATGACAGACCCAGGGATTAAAAACTTTATTGTTCGCTAGAGTAGTTACCGAAATAGCAAATAATATTAGTTCTTTTACCTGTTATAAGTTCGATATCCGATAAATCAGTAAAAAAATCATCACCGGCACCTCTAGGTGTGGTATGCGTCTACGGCTGCATGTATCGCGTGAGCGGATATGATGACAATGTAACAGTAGAACTCCTTGTGAAAGAGTTCGTCCAGCGAAGTACGTCACTGGCTGTGCGCAGTAATGCAGTAAAGTGAGCATTAGGAGTGATTACAAACGGTGACTTATCGGCAATTGCAAACGTATATAAGTGACTGCATCGATAAAAACGCACGATTGCATCGATGTAATCGCGCGTTTGTGTCGCGTTTGCATCACTTCTGAAAATCGCCGTGTGTAACCGCTCTAATACGTTTCGGTTTTGAAAGGGTAAAATCGGGTTAAAGGGTAAATGTTTGTCCAGTCACTTGGTATCATAAAAAAATAACTTATTCACGGAAGACAAAAGTCAAGAATTGCGAAACAACATCAATCGAACGAAATATTGAGACTGTGACGGGTAGATCGTGTCAGGAATACTATAATGTGATCTAAAAAAGGAACTTCCAATATGGGAGAAAAGGTAACGAAGGTACAATGGTCATATATAATCGCCACCTGACCTGAACCCTATTTCATAAAATGTGACAGGTCGACTATGTATCAAAAAATAGGAAACGTTTATTCAAATGTTCACATCAAGTGATGATGCAGATGGTAGAAAGAGAGAAAAGAGGTTTCAAAAATGTACAAAAACAAGTAATTTTGAACTAAACATATGAAATCTTTAAATTCATTAAGTTCTTTAGAAATGTAATGCAAGAGTAAAGATCTCCTTGACCTAAAAGTGTTTATTACCACTGCTGTTTATCGTATAAAAGTAATGGGACTTACGTATTTTAGTCGGAAGCGGTCCGAGTAGTTTCAACCATAATCGATGGTCTTCATTAGGGGTTGAGTGCAACGTTCGCGACGACGTCACGTCTAGCACTCTAAGTACTAGACGTGACGTCAGATTAAAATACGCGAGGAACTTTTATATATTTATATTTAAAATTTAACTAGTTCATTTATGTGTCTTTCATTGATTCACAGTTTCATTTAACAAAATTTCCAAAAAGGTGTGAATCGATGCTGAACCAAAAACCATTTTTATCTTATTTCGTATCCATCATTCTAACTTAAGACGATATTGACAAATAGACATTTATTTCTGAATTTGAAATTCGTCTGTCTGGTTTATGGAACACGATACCACCTTCTTTTAACAGCTCCTACGTACGGGAACTTTTTAAGGAGCAGATTTCAGCTTCATTTAGTTATTAACAGTATGTACTTGTTAATAGTATAGTAGTGTAGTGTAATTATTAATAATAATAGTTTTTTGTTGAAAAGGTTTTTGAAATTCAAACTTGACGATGGACTGTGGTGCACCTAACTTTTCCTTTCGATGAAAAAAAAAACATTCGACTACGCGATTTGTCGTACATTATTTGCGTAATATAAATCCGTAGGTACGAGTATATTTTATTCTTATTATGGTTGGCATTAAACTGACAATGATAACTCATTTTTAACCGACTTCAAAAAAGGAGGACTTGGTCATTTACAAACTTCTAAATTTATCT
>NW_020653424.1:1897992-1965245 GCF_003589595.1 Hyposmocoma kahamanoa
CAGCAAAGTTGTCTTGCGTTTCGTGCCTTGAAACGATTACTGAGCTCCCTAACTGCGGGGCGCTGCAGCACGGGTCACTCTAAGTTGCCCAAAAATAGGGATCCTAAATTCCTACCTATTATTGTAAATTTAGTCTAACTCTAAGTTAGACTAAATATAAAAAATAGGGTAGTAGTAATACACGAGTGAGATGAACGTTATCCGAAGATTTGATTTCACCTTTAGGGTTTCTTTAATCAGGAAAGTGAACTGCGGTGAAATGGAAAATGTTTAGCATTACCCGTGCGCCGTTCCTTAAGCAGAAATTGAACCCAAGCTTAACAGCCGATAATTAGGTATTCAATTTACAGATAAATACATGTTATGAGAAACAGAATTACTAATAGGCGCAATTTATATTGCCGGAAAGGAATGGAAGCGGATTTTTGTAACGATATTGCTCGCGCATTCCGCGGAAGATGTTGGCTCGTATATAGTTTGTACGTTTACAATTTACCATAATGTTTATTATGCTATGTAGAGCCTTAGAAATATCTTTTGGATATAGGATAGCATTTTTATTATAAATATAAAAACTACACGGTAAATTGATATTATTCAAACAGGATAATATAATATTCTGTTTAAATAACATCAGTAAATTCTATATTAAGGAAAAATAAACAAATGCTGCCGTAACTAATGATAAGTAACATAAAGTTTTTTTTATAACATGAAGTAATGGGACGAACTAGTTGTGCGCCTGATGGAAAGCTACACGCCTGTCCATAACAGTTACAGTGCCGCTCAGAGCTTCAAATAGCAAAGTTCTGAAGGGTGCTACCACTACGCCCGTCACCCTGAGACATAAGTTGACAAGTCCCATGTGCCTGTAATTTCACCAGCACCCTTCAAAACAGGAACACAGTAATGCTGACATTACTGCTTGGCGGCAGAAATATGTAAGTGGCTTTTGTGAAATTACGCCACTTGTTAGTTATAATTATTATTAATAAACTTATTCGCATGCGATTAGAGCGAACAGCTATAACCATAAAGACGTCATAAAAAAGCAAACGCCATTTTTTATAACAAAAATACCTTATATTTTTTCCATTCGTGCGCAATGCGAAAAATATTGCGACGACGTGAACTTGATTTACTTAAATTTATATTGTGCCAAATTCTGGGTTAACGTTTCGAATTATCTACCTCAGGCCAGGTAAGCGGAGTTCTGTGTAACATAATGCAAAGTGTTGTAGCCTGTATTGGTAGTAATCCGGTGGGAGAACGTTTGCTTCTCAATTGAGAGATGCAGGGTTCGAATCCCTGCGGTGACACAGATCACTTAATAGTCACTACGAAACAGATACATCACTCCCATACAAAATCGAAAATACCTACGCTTTAATAGGCTACTAAATCTAACTAATGACACCAGGTGCTCACTACGAGGAAAATGAAACCTAAGCACGCGCTCAGAGAGGTGAAAATAACGTTGCCCGCGGTGTGCAGTCGTGCGAAGCCGAATGTTAATTAATGAAAGACTTGTATCGACGTGGATACACATAGCGGTAGGCACTTATCGCGTAGCCTTGAGTGAGTGATGGAGCCCTTATGGTGGTACATACCTATGACTTTAATTTTTAAGTTACGTATAAATATTTAATAGCAATACGCCATTGAGTTTCTAGTAATGTTGACTATCGTGACAGGATTGGGCTATGTAATTTCGGCTTACCACGTCACATCCTTAGCTGTAGCTCTTGTTGAATCAAATAAAGTTACGCGTACTTCGAATAATGGAGAACGTTTGGTTTTGAACTTGATAGAATAGTCAAATATGGCGGATATTTGCAGAGGGTATGGTAATTAACGCTCTTATCACTGCTATAGATAACCCTAATTCTCCTTTTTTTAAATTTTTATTTATTGATTTCAGTTGTAGTAGAGTTCCTTGTGAATCGTCATCGACATGCAGGTCATTACGATGTTTTCCTTCACCGAAAAGATCATTGTTAGTTTCAAATTAAATTTCGTACATGAATTAGGAAAACTCAGAGGGGCGAGCCCGTATTCGAACCCACGACGGCCTGTGTTTGAGAGGCGGTAGGTCAAACTATTAGGCTACGACGACGGCACATTCAAGTCGCGCACCTGGTGGTAAGTGACACGCCTGTCCATAACAGTTGCAGTACCACTCAATCACAATAATCTGAGGAGCATTACCACAGCCACTGCGCCCGCTGCCCGTTTGTAATTTTACCAGCACCCTTACCCTTCGTAACCGGAACGCAGTAATGTTCACATTACTGCTTGGCTACTTTCCTGGACGAACTCTTTCACAAGGAGCTCTTTAGCTACTAAATAAAATATCAAATATTACGCTACACAAACGCTCTACTACCTCCTTTGTTAAACTATGAGCGGTACTTTGCCAATCACAGACACTTCGTTGCATAATTGGGCCTTAAAATCTCTTAAAATCTATTACTTAGGCCACTCGGCTTTCTATTTATTTTAAAATTTGAATTTATAGCACTAAACTAACTCTTGGCTATATTTAAGTCCATTTAAAATAAGTTAATGAATAGTTGGAGGCTTATAGAAAAATGGAACATCGAATTTAATTTTTTCGATAATTTTTAAATCTTTTCCCCATTTATTCTGGCTCTACACAACAATCGATATAATGTTAAATCCACTTTCCGCCCCCGCTACCGCTTGTGGCCCAAGGACGCAACTGTGTGTTTGACGTACCGCACCCCGGGGAAATTCGTGTCCCAGGACATGAAAATTGAATTCTAAAGTAACCTCTATTACTAAAATATTTTGAACGATAAATTTTATGGTGAAAATTATTTACGACATTGTAAAGAAAAGTCCATTGCTTAACATAGGCAAGCCCGATATCGTGCTACAGCGCAGGGTTTTGGCCACTAGCAACCTATGCGTTCGCAGTGGCTTCTGCAACTCTATCTGCATCTTCCGTCCTTGTCCATCTCGATTGGCGATTATACGTCGCACTGCTGAGCACGGATCGGCCGAGGGTTTTTTTTTAGTCCGCCACACTAGTCCAGTGCGGGTTGAAGCGTTTTTTATTGTTGTAATTCGAATAAGTACAAAAGAAACTTACATACTATAAGTCACCAAACTGCTGTACAATTTGTTGGCGACATGTGCACTCTTAATTAAATCTAATTAATTTACTTATATTTATATTTAGTTTTCCGAGGATTCTTCGACGTACACGTTTCATCACAATGTTTTCTTTGGTGGTGCAACCCCGGATTCGAACCCATGACCTCTACTTTAGAGGCGATAGATCAAACCACTAGGCTACCACGACTTTTTTGTGACCAATACTCTGGAGAAAGTTGGTTATTAACTCTAAACTTGTAAAACTTACAGAAGACCTCGTACAGAGCCTGCAGAAGAGCAGAAGGTACAGTGGAACTATATACGTGCGTGAAGCGGCTCTGAATTACAAATTCCCTCCTGTGATATTTGGCTACTGTACTTCCTTGAGTAGCTGGAGTAGCGTCCGCAATTAATAGAAATAATAATAATTTATTTAGTAAAACAACTGTAATACCATAGGTGACAAAAACACATACAATTTATGGTTGTATATAAACTTACAGAAAATCAGTGGACAGGCCATCAATCAGGTCCCAAACTAGGTTAACTCTGTACTTTGGGAGCTGATGACGATCCTCCGCCAGTAAACAAAATTACAAATATTTTACAACCAGTTATGGGGACGTGTACAGAAGAGTGTGAATGTAATGTTAAGTAAATAAACCAGCACAAACCATATACCTATATAGTTTGTGCCGTGTTACAGTGGAATTCTTTTGCTTTTTCCATTTATTTATTATTTATTTATTATGCTTTAAGGAAACATTGATAATGCAAATACTATTACTAAGTAAGTTAAGAAGAGAGCATCCAACAGAATAATTATATTAACAAATTTTTTTCGATCTCATCACAAGTTTGTGTTTGTCGCCATTTAAATAGTTTCTTTTTGATCTCAAATGCGCATAAGGTATATACATATATACTTACTTTATAAACGGGAATTTTCGGAAACTTGGCACGCCCTTAAAAACAATAGTTCTTAATATTATAATTTATAAGAATCTTGTGACGCTAAATCTAATAAGTGTATTTGATCCCATACAATAAAGTTGATAAACAAAGGTTATCAACCAGTGCATTCTACGTTCTGGAGTCGAGATGTGAACACACACGATACGGCCAGTCCACCAGTCAAACGTCACTCAGCAAGCTGTGGATTGGGCAATGCTCGGAGCTTCTTTGAAGGAGATGTTTCGAAATGAGGTTCGACAGAGAACCTAGGTCATCGACATGGCTCGTAGAATAAGCAAGTTGAAGTGGCACTGAGCTGGCCATATCTGTCAAAGAACGAATAAGCGCCCCCATCGCAAATAAATTCTCGAATAGAAACCATGGCTCGGCAAACGTAGTACATGATGCCCTCTGGCCAGATGCAGTAACGCATTGGGAAAAACTGCTGCCAGCAGATGGATGTGACAAGCTGAAAACCGACCGAAACGGTGCACGGGGAGAGCCCGGCCACTGGCCTAAGTCCAGCAGTGGACTGCGATAGCATAATAATGATAAAAGTATTTAGTTTAATATTAATGCAATCCACTCTATTTTTAATTTTAATTTTACGTAGAAACATTCCAATTTGTGAATTTAAAAAAATTGGTTTGTATTAATATTAGATATAACTGGTTGATGACTGTACCACCTCAGCCAATCGTGACCATGGAACCTGTCAAGGGCCCGAAATGTTGCTTTGTATGAAAAAACAAATATACGTGTTTTAAATCCGAAAAAATAGTTTCATTCCCTATGTGTACCAATCGCGAAAACCTAAGAACTCGATAGTTAGTGTAATTCAGCGTAAATTAAATTTCAGATTTCTGTTGAAAATAACAGTTGAGCAGTTACAAGATTGCACCACTTTTGGCGTCTAGCCTTCTAAATTCATTTCAGATATACGAGTGCTCGCCGACCCGAGGATTATTTTGTTACATTTTAATTTCGGGGGAAATATCTCATCACCAATCGTTTTCCGCTTGGTTAATTTACAACCCTCTTTGGCTAGGCTTAGGTGCACGGTATCTTGTATATTTTGTAAACAATGACTATTTCAAATGACGTTTATAAAACATTTTTTTCATTATACCACATGACGGGACGAACAAGTCGTGCTCCTGGCGGTAAGAGACACCCCAGTTCATAGTTGCAATGACGTTGTAGCAAATCTCCAGTTCCCAAGCACCTACGCAGCTGGAGGGACCGGAGGATGCTCATCCTCTAGCTCATCCTTATTATATCTCCGGGTCCTGTGCCAATGTCCGGACATAGCTTCCAACTTAATGGGCAACTCACATGCCCCGCGCGTCGTCTCGCCTTAGACCCTCGCCTCGCCTAGACCGCAATTAAGACGCGGTAGCTGCGCATGGGGTGAACGTTCCAGCCATATGCTAACAGAGTAGCTGCACGTATTTAACTAGCGCAGGACCGTTCGGAGTACACAAAAACTTGGAGGCCTATATCCAGCAGTGAGTGAAGTCAGGCTCTATTATGATGACGATAGCTCGTGCTTGTGCATGAAATAATGAGCTTCTGAGAATACTAGCTGAATATCCGGTAAGTACCTTTTCTAAAGAAAATAGAAAGTACAAGAAAATCAAGGTACAAACGCAATTAACAACTCAGGATAAGTAAAATGAAACGGTATTTTTCACTCTGATGGACGTTTTCGTTTTAAACAAGTTTCGTTTTAAAGTTCGTGTTTAATTGTAATGTTTTAAATTAATCGCTTGTGCTTTTAAGGAGTTTTCAACTTTAAGAAGTTTAAACTCTACTGCCTATTGCGATAAAATACGAGTTGAAAAGTTTTTTCGTGATTTGATTTTAAAATATATTCAAATTATTACAAATTAATACAATTTAAGTTTGCAATAATGAAACAATGCTTAGATGGCTTATACCCTCTTAATAATTATCATCACCACACTACAAATCAAATGCATTGCAAATCTTTTCAGAGAGCATTTTACTGTTAAGTCGCCTCTGGGGGTCTCTCGATCCGAGATAGGCGCGGAGTCCTGTCGTGGACCGGTGCCAACCTTAATCAAAGCAAGTGACGTCCGTGTTGCTTTACTTTCAATAAAGAAAGGAAAATCACCGGGACACGACGGTCTCAGCGTTGAGCACTTAAGATGTGCAGGGTCCCATGTTCCCTTGATCCTTGCATTGCTGTTTAATTTGTGTTTAGGACATTCATATTTGCCATTCGACTTAATGAGAACGATTGTGGTGCCAATAGCCAAGAACAGGACGGGTGACGTGTCGGACAGGTCTAACTCTAGCCCAATCTCTCTTGCTACTATAGTGGTCAAGATATTTGACAGTGTGCTTAATTCACACTTAGAAAAGCATTTGCAACTGCACGAATCGCAGTTTGGTTTTGAGACAGGCTTATCCACTGAAAGTGCTATTGTGATATTGAAACATGCTGTCGGGTACTATACTTATAAAAAGACGACAGTGTACGCGTGTTTCTTGGACCTGTCCAGTGCCTTTGATTTGGTCTTCTACGACATCCTGTGAGATAAACTCAGTGCCACGGGTATGCCTGTGGAGCTGACGAAAGTTTTTAGGTATTGGTACCGGAATCAAACGAATGTTGTAAGGTGGGCGAAGAACTTTTCGGGGCCGTATAATTTGGAATGCGGAGTTAGGCAGGGTGAACTAACCTGTCCTAGACTATTCAATTTGTACGTCAATGCACTGATTGGTGAACTCAGCAGCACGCATGTGGGGTGCTTTGTTGACGGAATTTGTTTAAACAACATTATATATGCCGATGACATGGTGGTGCACGCGCCACCGATCAGTGCATTGAGAAAATTAATTGGAGTATGTGAGTCATATGCAACATCCCATGGCTTGTTATATAATGTTAAAAAGTCGGAGTTTATGATCTTTGGAGCCGCCGGTAGGAAGAGTCCTACGTGTGCGCTTCCTGTACTACTTAATGGTTCTCCATTAAAAAGGGTTAGCCACTTTTAATACTTGGGACACTATGTTACCGACGACCTTAGTGATGACCTGGATTTACAGCGCGAGCACTATGACAGGCAAATGACTCCACTCCACCTGATGTTAAGTGGAAAGTGGTATCCAAACGCGAAGATGTACGGCTGCAGTTAAAATAACATTGTTTAGAGCTTACTGCACACCAATGTACGCAAGCGCTCTGTGAAAGAGCTACACTCAGTGCTCTCGGAATGCTCTGTGCGTGCAATACAACAACGCCTTCAGGACGTTGTTGGGGCTGTCACGTTTCTGCAGTGCCTCAGCCATGTTCACTGACGCGCGCGTAGATAGTTTCACGGCTGCTTGTACCTAAAAAGTCGACGTCGCTATTGAAGAGAATACGTGATAGCCCCAATAGCCTCCTGAAGACAGTTGCTTACAGGAATGAGTGCCTAATTATGCGGCACTAATAAGTACTAATATAGTTTTAAGTCTGTACCTACGAATATTTGATTGGATATCAGTTGTCTCAATAAATAAATTTTATTATTATTATTATTACACTATTACTGTTGGACATGAATCTCCTTTAACGGAACGGTCTATGTCATAGTCAGCAACCCGAGCCTACTGCGAGCTCCTTGTCAAAGACCTCGTCCAGGAATACATAGAGTGAACAGGGTCCCAATTTCATTGTAATTCTATTGAAATTTCACTGCTATTATTATTATAATAATATTTCTTATTATATTATAGAGTATCAGTGGTATGACGGTGATAACATTCATTCATTCTATAACTGACGATGATGTGGCCTTATTAAATCTACCATGGAAATTACTATGCATAACTTAATTTTTGTCTCGTTTAGTCAGCAATTTATGACGTACCGTCGACTCGTAATTGAAGAACAGAATGTGACGATGTGATCTCCTTACATTGTTATCCCACTTCTCGTCGCCTTTTCTCCGGTTCCTGGCAAATCGTTTTAAAATTTTGAATTGTTCTTTGATTCCTTTGGCTCGCCATTCTGATTTTGCTTCGTTCCACCGTCACTCCCTGCTCGAACGCGGCAGCGAACAGTGCTGCTAAAATTTCAATTGCGTCTAATTTTGATTTCTTTACCAGTTAAAACAAATATACGCGATTTAAATCCGGAAAAATAGTTTCATTCCTATGTATAACAATCGCGAAAACCTAAGAATTCTTTACCAGTTTTAATACCGATTTGTAAGAACTACTGTCAATCATGTGCCAATTTTAATACCAATCTGTAATACCGCATAACTCGGCCCTTTAAGGCCTTTACCTTTTCTCTTCTTTACCATCAACTTACAATAAATTTCTGTGGAGCAGAATTATCTTATTTTATTGCCGTGAACCTGGTTACGGCCCACTAGGGTTACAACCCATTCAAGAATACCAAAAAAATTGCAATTTCAGTTCAATTATTGATTGATGGCTACCCACTCACTAGCCACTACTCTTAATTTTTAGCAGAATACCAAACGTTGGTACAAAACCCTGCTATCGACTTACAACTGCGATGATTTAAATTTAGCAGGCTTGGAGCCCAAGCTAGTCTAGTACAGAAAGTCTTAATATTATTATTTATAAATATTCTATGCCTTTGTAACACACTTTTTTATAGGTCTCTTCAAGACAAAACAAAACTTCTCTTTTCTCCTTGGTATTTTTCACCATTTATATACAAAACATCACTTTGACATTATAGTTTAAAATACTTAGTAAATTATTTGAAACCCAATGGTGTTGGTGTAATCTATTTAATCAAACTATTTACATAATTATTCCTTGTTTGTGAACGACTTTTCTATAAAATTAATACCGTGAATGTGTGTGTATATGTTACTTTGACATATTTTTCAAAATACCAACACTAGCTAATTTTTTGTAATGGTAGAGCAGACTAGTAGTGCTGCGACCCATAGATTCGATTTTACTTTTGTAATCTAATTTCCTGTAAATTACAAACTTTTCTTTATCATTTCCACGTCAAACGTCGCCAATTAGTTAGCCAAGTACTTTCTATAAAGCATATGTACGCAAAATCTGAATGGCTCGTATTCTAGCGGGTTTAGGTGATAAGACTTGATAGCTTTATCTGGATGAATCGGTAGATTGTCTGTGGCGTTGTTCGTTGGGAACATATCTTACGTAGGAGGAATTCGGCAGAAGCCTGTCTTTTCTCTTCTACACGTCAGCTCGAGAGGTTCCAGATCTTGTAGCATCTTCTGTGATTTATCCCATTGGGGGTATGTTCCCCCGATGTGTTTTTTTACAATAAAAACAAGGAATAGCCAAGTGCCGTAATTTTGGGTCCCTGAACCCACTACAAAATGTAAAATCCGTGTCTTAGGACCACATGGTGAGTTGACCTCTAGATTCTTTTCTTCGCGATATGTTTCTTCATTTGTTTCAATGTAATGTAACAATCTGTATTGTTGCAGAATTTTTTTTTTGGTACTTAGTAATTTCACGTTTCACCGTCAACTAATTGGCTGAAACATAATCGCCGTAACTTCTGTTCGACCGTGAACGACTGCGTGTCATGTGCTCCACGGGTGATCGGTATTCACATTGTATTTACGTTGCTCCTGTAGAAACTACGCTGCGTTCGCGGCGATTCTGGTATGTACTCTAAAAGTGGATCCAGTAACCTCCAGGTCAGTGACGTATAAGTGTGATGTCCGTGCCACATAAGTACTTTCAAAAACTCTTAGTGCAGTGTATTAGCTCTGAGTGTACTTAAGGTTAACCGTTTATTTTTTATTTACCTCGAAATGTAAATTCGGGAAATTAAAATCTTAGTACTTTGTAATGTAACAATGTACTAAACTTAAGGTATATACTTTTTATAGCCTTAAACTTAAATAAAGCACCTGGTTATTTCTACTTGAAACTTGTTTTAGTTGTGTGTAAGGTAAGTGTGTGCAAGTTCTTTCTCCTTACTTATAAATTTTGCACGCAGCATCAGGTCAACCAGAACTCACGCTCAACAAGTCTCATGCCCGCTCAAACCGACTGGAGCTGACCATTACACCTTAAGTTTCTTATCTGCATCGCACATTGTTGTATTGAGTGCAAAGATTTCTGCTATATATTTTTATTCACCCTCCACACAGACTTTTCCATAATCTAATAATCTTTGCTTACATTAACCCTGTTGCCGCAGGTGTTCCTATTAAAAGAGGATTACAGTACTTTCTGTTTAAGTTGTATATGGCAACAAACGTTAATAACTAATTAGGCTGCGCCCTATCCTATCCGGTATTAAGCGATTTGCATGCACAAACGGCGCTTTGCACTGCACTCATCACATAGAATAATTGTGTGCGATGCAGATGCGATGTTTAACTCATAGATTATTTTAAATTTTTAATGAATTGACATGAATTTTTTTTGTGAAATTATTCCACTAGTTTGTTATAATTGTTAACTCAAAGATCGAACACTCAGAAAAAATTCCTTCGATCCGGCCGGATTCGAACCGACTTCTTCTAGCATACCGTGGCAGAAGCTATACCAACTAAGCAACGATACAAACCAGCAGACCTCACGAATTATTCTACGTGCTTGTTGTTGTGTCTTTGTGTTTGGTTTTCCAACGACTTTTTAGTCGTAGCGCCGTCTATGACAAATCTAGGAAAGTTTTATCACCCAGTTAGATACCTTTACAGCTACCGGCCCTGGCGAGAGATGTCGCTATTCACTATAGATATATAGATGGCGCTACGACTAAAAAGTCGTTGAGAAACCAAATACAAAGACACGACAACAAACACATAGACAAATTCGTCAGGTCCGCTGTTTCGTTCCGTGGCTTAGTTGGTATAGCGTCTAACACGGTAAGCTATAAGACGTTGGTTCGAATCCGGCCGGATCGAAGGAATTTTTTCTGAGTGTTCGATGTTTGTGTTAATAATTATAGATTATTATTAATACGTTTTATTACAAACAAATACTTCAAGAAAACAGAAGGTACATGCACTTTGACCAGCGTGCTCAAGTCGCGATATAATCAGCAAAAAAGGTCATAATAGACGTTATACTGGAACTTTAGGTTTGAATTAGAGTATAATTATCTAATCGCGAAATGTGGAAAGTGACGATGAGTTCGACGATGGTGCCTAAATATGCCTATTGACTCTCGCCTTGAAAAGGCCCAAGTTATAACGTTCAGGGAACAAGTCTGCAGGCAGAGAATTCCACTCCAGGTGGAATTAAATTGTGTAGTTCCATCGCACACTGTCCGTGATATATGCTGTAAAATACCGATAAGCAGGCAACTTTACGGCGGTTTTCAAGGCACTGCAGCTTCGCCTCTACTAATTCTGAATCACCTACAAGCCTCCTGGCACACATTTTATTTTATCTAGTTTTTGTTTTTTACTTTTCTAGAACGAAAACACGATCACTACTCACTTTCGGATCGCATTTACATTAGGTCGAGAGGTCGCCTTCGCTTGCCCATCGAAGACGGCAACCTATCCAGTGTAAACACTGAGTCCTTTGTCGACCGCAGTTCGCTGCCAAAGTCTACCGAATTGACAAGGTATAATCACTATCAGGTGACTCGATCGCCTTCGGCAATTGATTTATTGATTTCGATAAGGGACGTTCGACCAAATAAGTTTCAACGTATCTGCGGCCGCGTATCATCTCAGTGTCCATGCTACGGTCGGAGAATACCTATCCGATCAGTTTATTGAACATTTCGAATGACTCGTGCGTTAGCTTGTATTAATTATGACGCGATTTGGACTTGGTGATGTCGGCAAAGGCGGCAGTCGGCTGTGCCGCTTTCGCTTGCCTAAACGGCAGAGGACTTAGGTTAAGAGGAAACCGGCTGCACCTGCTTCGGCTAGGCGAAGTAGTCTGCCGAAGGCGGCAGCTCCCATACCTTTTCTACGTACGTTTTTGATTACTGTGACCCTCCCTATCAACCTCTTGGTTATGCGGGAAGGGTACTATAACCTGTGCGCGCACAGGAACCCTATAAGTTCAGGTTCTGACCCCAGATCGGCTAGTGTATAGGGTTGTCACATGACTTCATCCGGTTAGTTAGTAGGAAAGGATTTTGTTCTTCAACGAAATACGTAGCAAATAATTAATAAATAGAGTTCACATTATTACTTACTTGTTTTCGTATTTTCTGGAAAAAACTAAACGATTATCAACAATTCAACACTTTCTTGGTGGTAATGTAAAGATTACATAATCTTAAGTTGATTTATGTCTAATATGCCATCTACGAATATGTAATCAATGACAAACCAGCCAGAATCAATTGATTCAATTATGCAGGTTTCCCGCAATTCACGGGAAACCTAAATTTACTGTCGCGGGCTTTACCCGGAAATTCCGGATAAATAACGTTATTAAAGGGTGACTGAGAAACGGATTTTGTACGCTAAATTCATAACTGTTTGTATATTGGTTTGTTTTGACTTACTTGAAAAGTATAAACCCGCCAGTATTAATAACCGGTTAGCGCGGTAGGTACCACACAAGAAGTTTCATATTACGTATTTTTTTATGAGATCAAGTGACGACACGAACAAGTCGCACACCTGGTGGTAAGTGACACGCCTGTCCATAACAGTTGCAGTACCACTCAATGTTTTAAATCACAAAAATCTGAGGGGTACTGCCACACTCACTTCGCCCGCCACCCTGAGACATAAGTTGACAAGTCCCATGTGCCTGTAATTTCACCAGCACCCTTTCCTGTCACCGGAACGCAGTAAAGTTAACATTACTACTTTTTTTGTTAGAAACATCACATACGTTGCTCTGATTCCAAAGCACAGATTACTTAACAGTTCCCAAAGTAAGTGACCAAAACACTTGTGCTATGGAAATTGAAAACAACGACGGTACCACAAACACCCAGACCCGAGATAATAAATAGAAAAGTTAGTTTTCTACATTGACCCGACCATGGGGATTAAACCCTGATCCTCTAAGATGGCGATGACGTAATGAAAACCGTTGTGAAAGCCACTCATCAACGGAGGTCGTCGTGCTATTAAAACATAATAATAATAACCCACACACTCATAGCCCCGCACTAGGGAAACCCTGTATTGCGGATGCCATGGACATACACATAGACAATTACAAATTACACACAAACTACGAGAGAAAAAAATGTCAGCCATACAAACATTTCTCTCAGGGTCCAGCATGATGACCGTTCGTCCACGGAGACAGTTACGCAATAAACATGTTTGTTTGTTTTCACAGCATTATAAAAAAAGAAAATAATATGCTAAGTATGCTTAATATAATAGACCAATAGTAACTCAAGAGCAATGCTAATCGTGATACAAGACAGCGTAGTCGAGTATTTAGTACCTATTGGTGCACCAGATGTCGCGACGAGGACCAAATAATTATTATTTTTGTAACTAATTTGTTTTTACTAAATTCAGACTTCCTACCACGATATGACTTCTTTTTATTTTCCCGATATTTCGGAACGCTTGCACGCTCCATGGTCACGGGTTTGACTATGGGGAAAATAAAAAAGTCATACCATGGTAAGAAGCCTGAAATTAGTGATAATCATTCATTTAGTGAACAACCACGAAAGCCTTAAAATCTATATAATTTGTTTTACATTGACCAGCTGCAATTAATTTAAGCAAAGCTGTTCTAATTTCTAGGGATAACATATAAATCAAATAGATGGCGCTTATTGCACTGATTTTTATGTCGGCTATTTTTTATTTTGTTTAGGATTGACGCCATCTATCCATATCAGTAAGTGTTAATTTATAAATTAGTTTGAAACACAACAATGCCACCTATTGACACCCACATTTGTCAAAATTCAAAAAGTAATTTAACTCATGAGCAAATAGATAATAATTACAAGAAAAAACTGACTACTTATATTTCATATTAAAGAGGAATTCATTGATTTTCACGGCCATTTCCGTAATATAAACTATTTCCTTCTGTTGATAAGCGCCATCTAGTTATAAGACGGAATTTTGACTTTGACTCTTTGGTTAAAAAACAGCGAAAGAAAAAGTTTTCTACCTGGAACTCATTTAGTTAAAAGTAGTAAAAATATCTGATATATAGGGAAAATAAAAAGAAGTCATACCGTGGTAAGAAACCTGATAATCATTTAGTGAATAACCACGAAAGTCTTAAAATCTATATAGTAAAAATATCATCAAAGGTGATGCCGTGAGCATTGTGGTCGGAGGAGCCTGGCAAATAGTCCCATTTTTGTGACAAATTTTATTGTTTACCGAAAGCAGCTGCTAATTCTCGGATCAGCAGATTGTTCAACGAAGCAAAATGGAAGCTTCTTAATGAGGAGTTTCTCCTATGGCCCTCAAGGAAGGTTTCCCTCACAAAGCTGTAGTTATTGGCTGAGGTTGGTATAACTGAACTTTTTTCCGATTTTTCATATGAAACAAACTAGACAAAAATGAAAGAGAACTTTACTAAGCAAGGCAAGACTGAAAAACTAAGTCTCAGGGGATTTACTAAAATCCAAGTTGAAAAGAATTGAGAACCTATTCAATTCGAGAATCGATCGTTACAAATATTATATGATCATTTTGCTCGCACGTTAGTAAATATTGCTCGTATTATCATGTATGATCGTTAGTTTGAGAATTAATTCAATTGTAGATTTTAAACTTTTGATGCCAAATAACCTATAATAAATGAAGTTGTAAATTTGGTTTGTCCCTAGAATAATTGTCAACAGGTTAAATGTCCCACTGCTGGACTCGAGCCTCCTCTAAGAAGATTTTCAAGGACTGTGAATCTTCTTCGACATACAGGTTTCATCACGACGGTTTCTTTCACCGCTAGCGAGAAGTATTGCTACTAAAATATTAAACAGTCACAAATGTATGTAACTTAGAAATTAAATCACATATTACTTAAAGGTTTACGTTACAGGGATCCGAATCGTCGATTATCAACCCGCCAAAATAACTAAGTACTATAACAAAAAACTCGATTTTCGACTGATGTATAATTTCATTTTCTTTAAGGACATTATTTTAAGAAACCCGTTAAGAATTATTTTCTCTCTAATACACAAACGAACGATTATAAAATCGATGCCTTAAGTAACAACTTGAGTCCTACTTTGAATCAATTGCCTCTCTCGAATGCTGCACTTGACAGTGTCTTCGTTCTAGTGCATTCAACACGGAGACGTTCAATGAAGACATTCAATTCAGTACTGAATTTCAAGCCTTTAAATTCTTTGTTTCAATGAGACTGTTGGTTTAAATGTAATTGAACGGTTCACGACTACATAGTTACGCGTTGGATATAAGAGCTGCGAGACAGGTAGTGGTAGAAAAGGAAGGCCAGAGTAAAAATAACAAGAATAAGCGGGCGAAAATGAAGACCTGATGTGAGTGAAGGAAATGAAAGAACAACGTCAGAAGCGTAGTGTGTTATAGGCGTGATATGTGTATTAGAGATGTAATGGGTATACTTATCACTTGAGACGTAATATAAGGGAATATGGATCATTGTTTACATCATGTGGTTTACCATAGGCCAATATTATTGCGTGTTGTTTTCTAATCATTAGAGAAACGATTTACTAGGCTATCTGTATTTCACATTAACTAGTTTCGATTACGGTTTCTGTGTTTGCAATGGTACGTCAGTTTGACAGCTCTGACTAGTGAGGTCACAGAGGAGGTGGCGCTAATGCAGTGTGAATCTATTCAGTTTAATCATTCATCTGACGTGGTTCTATGATACGATGGTGGTCGGAAAAGTTGTTATATGAAATTAAGGAGTAAAGTGGGCTCTTTGTGCGAGTTACGTGTGAAGTAAACAAGCGCGGCCGCTCTCTGCAAACTAGCCGCGTGACATTTAAAGTCCGTTTCAACTTGATTAATATTTTCTACTTTCCAAATATTTACTGTAAAAAGTGGATTAGCGAATTAATTGCAATCAGTATTGACGTCATTTTTTCTTCGCCGGTTTTACGAATTGATAAGATAATTCCTAACAAAATCACTTGGTTGGAGGGGTTTGCCCTAAAGTCTCTCCTTCGGTCATACTCCAACATATATAACAACAGTCCCATGACCTCGTTTATACCAAATACGTGACCGAACAGCCAATTAATTGCCATGTTGTTTCCAAAAACTATATATCAAGCCTCGTTGTTTATCATCCAAAGTGGTTTTATTGACTTTACGAAATACAGTGGTCGTAGTTCAAAATCCGGAGCAGACTTAGATTTTGAGACATTCATGGTTATTCCTTAAATATCACCCACGTTACAGATTTCTGACAATGAAAATATTGGGAAAATATTAAAAGAAACGTGCCCTGGTAAGGCATCTGTGAGTAGTACGATTAGACATATTAGATACAACAAACTGAGTATTTGGATATACCTTAATAACCAGATTTTCAGTGTGTTCATGCACAACTTTACTACTACAAAAACTTTCGCTTCGTGCAACCGGGCGCTAAGAGTGCTGGTGAAACAACGGGCACCTAGGACTTGACTTGACAGCTTTATAACTCAAGGTGATGAGAGCAGTTGCAGACAGAACGGAACCTTGAGGAACTCCGGATCTATCTATCGCCATATGTACGGAAGAGTAGTCTTACTAGGTTAAGACCACTCGAATCGATCGTTCACTCAAGAAATCCGAGATCCAATTGCAAAGGTCGGTGGGAAGGCCTTAAGAGGGAACCTTGTCAAAGGCTTCAGAAATGTCCAAAGACACTACAAGTGCTTTGCCCTGCTTTTCTATAGCCTCGCTCCATATGTGACAAGCATACACAAGAAGATCTCCAGTAGATCGCCCTCGTCAGAATCCGTACTGGCGATCACTGAGGAGGTCGTTGTCTTCAAGGTACGACAGGAAACGGTTGTTGAGTAAACGTTCCATAGTCTTGCAGAGTATGGAAGTGACTGAGACAGGTCTAAGGTCTAGGTCTGGGCGTAAATCAGCTACAAAGAATTATTCTGCTATTCTGAACTCATTCAGCTTGAAGCGCTTAAAAAACTTGATCCTAAACTAGTACTTGAAAGTTGTCAGTGAACTTATAAGGCACAACCGCGGTCTTGAAGTGGAGGGGTGTTCCAAGAAATAGCCGGGTCGAGGTTTGTGGAGCATTCTCTATTGGATTGATTTTCAACTTGATCTCTTTTCAGTGTTTTGTTTTACAAAGTTTTCATTTCATGATTTAGAATCTAGAATGTGTGTAAAATATGTTAGCCTATATATTATGCTATCTAGGTACAGCTTACAGCGTACTCATCTCAGGATTTTGAATAATTTAAACCATAAATAGAGTAGAGTTGAAATTTTATGTTGAATTCTATCTTTTGCACCTTAGATATTATTATTTGTATTTTTTTTTAAATAAAAAAATAATAGTGACAATTTAACCCTTATCTCTCTTGTGAATAAGCTAAACCGAGTTGAGCAAAGTCTGAATATCTTTCTCGTAATTCGCAACAATCGCTAGTTGAGACTAGTACGTGTATGAAATGGAAATAGCCGTTTTGCAAGCTTCTATGTTATCGTTTCCAGTTTCATTTAAAATTTTCGCACTCATGAATTTATTCATAAAGTTGGACAACGAATAGTTATTTTGTGATTTATGGTGGCATCACTATTGCTATTCGTTACGATGGTAACATCTTTCTAGTTATGGCTTCTGTAAAACAGCTGTCAACAAACACATTTTTTTTTAAACAATTTGGTTAATTTTAATAATACCTTAAGTGGTTTAATGATGTCACATTTTATGCAGGAAAGTAATACTGTGTCGTAAGGAATCGATTGTAAAGTTTCTTGTTGGTCGCGCACTTTGAAGTTACTTATAACATAATACTAATAACAATGGCTAGGATATACAATGTTATTCGTAACAATTTTTTCATCGCACTTGCTCGTAAATGGTATGATTGCATGGTGGCTAACTTGACTATAATGCCCCAAATAAAACCCACGGGACTTTTTCTTTCCGTTACAACAATGGTCGGTAAAGAGTTTTTTTCTATTTGTAACACGACATACTTCCTTACAATAAGTTAGGTTCAAGTTCAAGCAAGGAGGTTACTTAAGTTCAAAATTAAAGCATTCGCTTAAAATGTTATCTAAACAGAAATTTTATTGAAATTCGGCCACATTCTAATTAAATAATTATTATTAAGAATTTATTATAATTGATTTAAATTATTTTCTGTATAAAAATTGTGCATTTTTTTACAGTCCATCATGGCTTTGGTGTTGGCTTTTTACAATATTTTAGTTCGAGTTGTGTTGTCTATAGAATTAAAAAAAGAAACAAAGAACCATTTGCCAAATCCACAATAAATTGTTGTGTTGTCAACCTTATTTATATTGTGTTTATTTATTTTGTGATGAAAAATATTGTATATATCACGGACGGCAAAAAATACAAAACTCGTGTTATTAAAGCCCTCAGCCTTTGGCTTCGGGCTTCTAATAGGTCCTCGTTAGTAATGTCATATTTACCATCCTTAATAGGCAGGACTATATTACTAGCACCGTAAACAACAAGTTTTGTTCCATAATTTTTAATATTTCATCAGATTTTACTTTCATAGAAAAATAGAAAATACTTATATCAATGGACCATTCTAAACGGTGATAACTTTGTACAAAACGCAAGAGAGCGGGTGTTTTCAAAAAGTTTCTTCTTCTTCTTTTGCCGTTCTCAAACTCTAACGTGTAGGCCTCGGTTCTCGTTTCACGGTCTCCATTCTACCACTGCCTTACAGTTAAAGTTTATGTTTGGTAAATCTATTATGTCTTGTAAAAAGTCATGCAACAAAAGTTGGGTGTTAGTAATATAGTTTTGAGAAATGGTTACTATTTTACACATATCCCTGTTTATGTCATGCTCTGAGGAAGTCTTAGAAAGAGCGTTTAAAGTCCAGAAGAAGTGTATTCGAGCAATTTGCGGCGCGTGGTTCGATGGCAGTTGCAAACCGCTGTTCAAAAGGCTAAACATATTACCATTGCCATGCATGTACATTAAGGATATCTGCGTATTTGTCAACTCTCATCCTCAATATTTTAAAACTCGCGGTGAAGCCATTCAAACGCAAACTAGAGCAAAAATTATGAATCTTTTATACCAACGCCGTTGCCATAAAGTAATTTATAAGAATAAGTGTTTCAACATGTTTATAATTATTTACAATAAATTACCAAACGAAATTAAATTGTTACATTGACATATTTTTAAATTACAATTGACAAAATGGCTTTTGACACATTGCTTCTATAGTAATGAAGAATACTTAGAATTTACAAATTCATTATATTAATTAGAAACTATAGAGACTAAACATGAAATCCCATGAATATGTGCACATCTGATTGCAGGTTGAATACAATGTACCTAATTTTACTTAAGACCTATGTAATTACTGTATTCTAGCAAATAAACGTACGATCCGATCCGATCCGACCCGACCCGACCCGACCCGACCCGACCCGATCCAACCCGACCCGACCCGAACCGGTCCGGTCCGGTCCCATCCCATCCCATCCCATTCTATTCTATTCTATTCCACTCCATTCTACTGCTGTGTACAGGCGCCCTCTCACAATGAGAGATTGGGCTGTACTTCTCATGTAGAGCCAATGCGGATTGAGAACTTCGCACACATAATTGAATTGTTTTGCAGATGTCTTCAAGGTTCCATTGCGATGTTTTCCTTCATTAAAAAGTTCATGGTAACTTTAAAAATTTTAGTATTAGTAGCAGTAGAGATCTTTGTGTAAGTGTTTGTCCAGGGAAATACTGCCACCTTATCCATTTATGCGCCCAAGCAGTAATGTGAGCAGTGTGTTCCGGTTTGGAAGGGTAGCACTAGTTAAATTGCCAGCGCGTGGGACTTGTCAACTTTGTCTCAGGGTGACGGGAACATTGGCAGTGCGCCTAACACCTTTGCGATTTCAAGGCTCTGAGTGGCACTGCGACTGTTATGGATACACTTGTCGCTTATCATCAGGCCTTCACACATAAATTTTGAAAATTCCGAGGTGCAAGCCTGGATTCAAGCCCATGACACTCTGCTTAAGAGGCGGTAGGTCAAAAAAAAAAACTACCACGGCAATGACCGACAAGCCAAGCCAGCCAATGTACGTGATACACTTTTTCTTACAAATCTTGAACACAAACTTGTAACTATAACAGCTTCATTTGCAAGTTGCAATGCACTGAACAGTGGAACAAGTATAATCCAGCCAGTTGTTGTTTAAACAAACTGAAGTGCAACTAACACAGGAGTTGGTGACATCTTAAACAGTCAGCGTAAAGTTAAGTTGCCTCGTTAAGTGCTCTGAGGAAGTTAACTGCATTTTGGCAAGGGTTAGTTAAGGGATGCAGATTTCAACTTATTCTGCATGCCTTCTTGAACTTATATTACAAAGATGATTGACGTGAATTGGATTTCATAGGTTTTTTTTCATTTCGTGTAATTTTATGCAAGGTCGCACTTTTCGGAGACTGCTTATCAGTCCTTTGAAATAATCACAGGTTAATCAAGTTACAATTAGAGTTGGGTGTGTTTAGCCACCAAATAGTATCACCGTGACTTTTTACAAAGGAATGACGTTCCAAAATCATATAGGTTGTTCCTCTGTTCCATTAACTGTCTCCGTCACTCACGTCACGTATCCGCTCACGCGATGCGCTCTTTCTACCGCAAAATGGCGGCTATTTGGTTTCGCAAATTAGAAAAGCATTCAGTTTAAATACAAGCTTTTATAAATAAAAATTATTATTCTGCATTGCTAAATAAATACTCTCCGTACTACCAAGAAAAACATCTCAAATAAATGCAGTAATACACCGCAAATCCTGCACTTAAAAAGCACTAATGAAATTTTTGGTGTACTTGGATATGTATGATAATATTCCGTTTGAGTGGTTCTAAAGTTTACCATGAAATTACTCCTTAAAGTATAGTTTATAAACATTTATATTCAGGGTAAACTTAAAAGACGCTACTTACGGTATGTTTTCAATAAATAAACACCGAAATCACCAGCCCAAACAATAACACACACGATTGTCGTGACGTATTTTTGAAGTTGTTTATTTTTTTTAAATGACAGACCCAGGCATTAAAAACTTTATGGTTTGCTAGAGTAGTTACCGAAATAGCAATTAATATTAGTTCTTTTACCTGTTATAACTTCGATATCCGATAAATCGGTATAAAATCATCACCGGCACCTCTAGGTGTGGTATGCGTCTACGGCTGCATGTATCGCGTGAGCGGGTATATTACAAACAAAATTATGCGCAATCTTCGTTCTGTAGAGACTGACGACCGCGTTACTAATTGTAGTTTGCTTTAATTTTTAAATTCTAATAAAATTATGAACCAAAAGTGGACATATTGCAAATACAAATAAGATAATTGTACAAAATTGATACAAATTAATAAACACACCGTGAACGTTATTGCGGATCAAGTTTTCAAATGAAATTAAACGTTACTTCAAAATGAGTAATAATAATGGCTATTAGAAAGTAGCCGCTTGCCAAAACCGTATAACGTGATGTAAGTAACAGGCGTGACAAAATCACGGTGATTTGTCACTGTCATTTTGTTGTAACTGGAACTACAGTCATAGTGATAGAAATGTAACGCTTTTTCCCATGTCTAGCGACAATATGAGATACTGCGAATTGTATAATAAATTCGATTCAAAGATCACGAAGAACCCTTATTGTTATTTCGAAAAAATATGTGACATCCTTATAGGGGCTGATGGAATTTCACGCAGAACTTGATTTGCTTTATGGCTGAAAAGAGAAATCACGTTATCGTTATACTTCTAGAAGATATATCTGAAGATGATCTTTTAGATCCCGAACTTCGGTTGTACAACCTTGGTTTTGGGATAAGCTTCGGTATGCACAACTTCATAAATCAGAATGATAATCTTGGTTTGTTGAAGTACACCATATAAATTTATTTGCAATAGACTTTATGAATGAATGAAAAATTCTTTATTGCACACTTAATAACATTACAATGACAACACAAAACAGTAATGTAAGTATTACAAAATAAGTTAATAATATACAACAGGCCGCTTTATTGCTAAGTATCAATTTCTTCCAAGAAACCTAGGGCTAGAAATTTTAGAGTTCGAAAAGTGTAGCTCCCTTTCCAGCTCTTAAATCTAACCAAAGAATATCTTCTAATGGAAGTGTTTCAAATAAATATACTTCACATTGAATATAAACAATAGTTTATACATATACATAATAATATAATAGGGAAAAATAAAAAAAATATTAATTAATAAACACAGGAAAATTTTAACACTATGTAATAAGCAAATTAATAAAGATTAAATAACGGTAAACGAAATGTCCCATGACACGTCGTTTAAAGGAATCAAGAGAAGGGGATAGTGGTATAGGTTCAGACAGTGAATTCCTTAATCGAACAGCAGACACAGTAAACGAATTGCAGTAAAAATTGGAGGTACGTTCAGTATAAGCTTATCAGAGGACGGTGGAGAGCGAAAAATAATGAGTTTTCTAAGTTAGGGAGGCGTGAAACCATCGAATAGAATTGACTACCAATCAGTACAGAGCACTAAAAAACCGACTTCAAAAGTTACTCATCCTTTAGTTTGCCACCCTTAGAGGTGGAATATTTTCGTCAAATTTAAATGGGACCACTTCTGGTACTTTTTTCCTAGAAAAAAAGAATCATCAAAATCGGTTCACAAATGCCATGAGTTATCGCGTAACAAACATAGTCTAATTGAGAACCTCCTCCTTTTTTTGAAGTCGGTTAAAAAGGGGTAAGACGATGATGAGTTTTGTATATTTATTAAAATAAATTAAATTAAAATTTATTATTAATAATAAAATAAATTAATTAAAATTATAAAATAAATTAAATATTAATGCGAGTCTCGAAAATTATTGCACTTTAAATTTGTCATCAAAAAATGAAAAGTTGACAATGTTTTGCTATTACCAACTGCTACGAATAGATAACCATTTGAGCTAATAAATCAGTAATGTAAAGTAGGTACTTATTTAATTGAGTGCCATTTAAAATTTAATACGAGGAAACTTCCTTAAAAGTCAAATTTAAAAGTTAAATTTGATTAATGTTTAATAATTAAATAGTGTTGTCGAAAAAATATAATACAAAAAATATTTAAGATCACAAGTTTTTCCTTTTTAAATTAATGATTTAATACAATTGTTAATTTAAAAAGAAAAAATCATATTGTGAAACAAAAATCGTTTCAATTTAAGTTATTGGTAGATATTTACGACAACAAATAAGCAGATATGTGGATTAAATTGTTGCCTTTCATGGCGACGTGGTGATTATTTGTAAAGCCTGCGATTTCGATCTTAGAACTTTACTATTTACATGTAAATAACCTCAAGAATGTATAAAAAGAAGTTTATCAAACCATATTTCTTGTGTATTTCTTTATTCTGATTTTATGTGCAAAATTGTTTGCCTTGTATTGTGTTGATAATGGCAATTGGTAACTTGCTTGATATTTTATTTATTTAATATCCATATAATATAACAGTCATCGTAGTTTTCATATCGATTGAAATTTTTTTTATGTTCTCTAATATATTTTGTAACTTTTGTAATTTTGAAGGCGAAGTGCTTTCCCATTACTTTTGTATAGATTTTGAATTGAATTTGAACTTGTCATACATAAAATTTCTAATGTAGTATTTCCAAAATATAGAACAAGAAAGATTGTTTTTTTATATAATACCAAGTGACGGACGAACAAGTCGTGCGCCTAGTGGTAAGCGACACGCCTATTCATAACAGTGCAGTGCCACTCAGAGCTTTAGTAAAGATCTGAGGGGTACTGCCACTGCGCCCACCCTGAGACATAAGTTGACAAGTCTGTCGTGTGCCTGTAATTTCACCAACACCCATACATACCCTTCTAAACCGGCACGCAGTAATGCTGATGTTACTACTTGGCGTCAGGAATAGGTAAGGTGGCAGTACTTCTCTGGACGAACTCTTTAACAAGGAGATCTACTGCATTCAAAATTCATTCATGTTTTATCAATCCAGAATACGTTACGCGTCGTTATTGCTGTAACATTTGGTATTTATCTTTTTCAGACAATTACACTGATTCAGATACAGAGACTCCTAAGCATAAGTTATACGATTTTATATACATAAACGTCATAATAAATTGTGAAGCCGATGTAAAGCCGTTTCATACAAAAGTTACTAGTGAAGGACATGACCCAAGTTATTATAAAGGTACAGTATTGGGTCATTATAATATCAGTTTATATGCTAAGTCTCTGATTATTGTATTTGGATTTAAAAACGTAAGTGAAAGTTTTTTTGCAATCTCATTCGAACTTAGTTACCCTAGTGTGTTTAAGTAATTTCAAGTACAACGCCATAACAGCGTCATTTGTTAAAAGTAGTTAAGTACTTGAAAATAAAAGTAGAAGTAAATTAATTTGCTAAGCGTTGGCAGCTTTATTAGTTATTTTCCCACCTTTCCTCCGCATATAATCAATAAAATAAAAAACATAAGCGCAACCACCACCAAAAAGGCATCCTAAGAAGTCGTTGATTGTTCGACGCTTGGTTGCAGAATGAACTCGCACAAAAATTTTATTGCCATAGTTAAAATTAGAAAATACCCGCAATAAAGGTAATGATGCAACATTCAATTGTTCATTTATTATACTTACATCCCCAATTGTTTTTTTTAAATAAAATATACGTGCACATTTGACCTCCATCTCACCTGATGGAAAGTAACGATGAGGTCGACGATGGACCATGCCCACCTAAATAATGCCTATATACTCTCGCCTTGAAAAGGCCCAAGTTATAACGTTCAGGGAACAAATCTGCAGGCAGGGAATTCCACTCCATAGCCGTTCGCCATACAAACGTGGAAGCGTAACATTTCGTGCGAATCTTTGGAATATCCACAACATAGGGTGGGAACCCAAGCCCACGCCTAGCCCCCGGTGATGGAAAGCTGCAAAATGCCGACAAGCAGGCAACTTTACAGCGGTATTCAAGGCTTTGCAGCTTCGCCTCCACTAATTCCGAGCCACCAATAAGCCTCTTGGCACGATTATCAATTGAATCCAAAGTGGCCAGTTGATATGTAGCAGAGCCATTCCAAAGGCGGCAGTACTCCATGCACGACTGGATTTGTGCCTGGTACAGCTGAAGCAACTGTTCCGGTGTAAAGTAACGCCTTAGCCTGGAAAGAATGCCAAGCTGCCTTGCTACATTTTCGGCCATGGATTCAATGTTTCTGCCGAAGTTCAAATTGGACGACAGGTCCATTCCAAGTAGCTGGAGACAGTTGGCGATATCACGAAAAGTCGGAGTCAGCTCGAAAGGACTCCTTTTTGTGGAGAATAAGACACGCCTGAGTTTTGGTAGCGTTAAATTTGACAAGATTGACATCGCCCTAATCGGAGACTGCCTGGAGGATTAAATCCAAACGGCTGTATTTTCTCTCCACTGACCCTTGCATTGGTCAAGTACCTGTCTACGACTGTACTGTCATTAGTATACATAAAGGTACCTGGAATTAATATATCATTGATATGCAGCAGAAAGAGAGATGCAGACAATACGGAACCCTGAGGAACTCCGCCTCTATCTATCTATCGCCATATCCTCGGAAGTGTAGCCTTCTAAGACCACTCGAATCGAACGTTCACTCAAGAAATCCGAGAATTAATTACAAAGGTCTGCGGGAAGCCCATAAGAGGGAAGCTTACTTGAAAGGCTTGCGTGCCAGACCCTGTCAAAGGCTTTAGAAATGTCCAAAGACACTGCAAGAGCTTCGCCTTGCTTTTCTATAGCCTCGCTCCATATGTGACAGGCATACACAAGAAGATCCCAAGTAGATCGTCCACGTCGGAATCCGTGCTGGCGATCACTGAGGAGGTCGTTGTCTTCAAGGTACGACAGGAGACGGTTGTTGAGTACGCGTTCCATGGTCTTGCAGAGTTTGAAAGTGACTGAGATAGGTCTATAGTTGACAGGGTCGGCTTTGTTTCCCTTTTTCGATACAGGTTGCAGGTTTGTAAGCTTCCATGACCTGGGAACTACACTAGTCTCAAGTAAGAGGCGGTACAGGCTGTGAGAAAAGAAAATATTCCACCTCTAAGAATGTCCACCCTTAGAGGTGGAATATTCTCTTCAAATTTAAATGGGACCACTACTAGGGTAACTCAGTAGATACGCTCTTTCCAACAAAAACAAAAAATCATTCAAATCGGTTCACAAATGAGTTATCGCGTAATATACATACAAAAAAAAAACACGGAACATACAGACTAATTGAGAACCTCCTCCTTTTTTTGAAGTCGGTTAAAAATACGAATTAGCAAAAAACAAACATAAGAAATGATTCAGCCACAAAGGCTCTTTAATAAAAAAACACACACACGCACGTCGCAAAAATGATTATTAAAATAAAAGTCAATATTCTAGAATAATCAAGAACAACACTACACCACAACCTTCATCCCGGGATGGCTTCGATTTTGTTCTAAAATAATATTATTTTGTGGCTTTTTAATAATGTTCGTCTTGTCAATTTCGTATTTTGTTTGTGTACTTTTTGATTGTTTGTATTTTGTTTATCTTTAAACTTCGTTCAAAAATATTGACTATAAATTTCACAACCAGCTGAGACCCGGCCCGTCTGGATTATACACAACTGAGTCAATGCCTCGACTCCGTGACCTGATCTTGGATCATAATTCTCGTTTAGATATCTGCAACCCTTACTTCATTGATCAATGTAAGTCTTTATATTTTAATTAATATAATTATGAAGGGTGTTTCGGAGAGAAAGTACTGTAAATATTGTAGATAGGATATTTTGCTTCGTTAAGACATTATTTTAATATAAAAAATACGTAATACTGCATTCAAAGGTGTATATTTGTTTTTTCAAACAAACCAACGTTTCAGGCTTTTTACAGGTCCCATGGTCACGGTTGACTAACTTTCGAGTTCTTGGGTTTTCGCGATTGTTACACATAGGAAATGAAACAAATTTTCCGGATTTAAATAGCGTGTATTTGTTTTTTCTTTATTGGAGGCCTACACCCAGCAGTGGGTGAAGTGAGGCTATATAAGTATGATTTGTTTTTTCAAACAAACCAACGTTTCGGGCGTTTTGTAACTATAGTAAAAAATAATTGGTGGTTTGCATTAGTAAAAATAATAATGACTCTAATGAAATCTAAGAACTAGATACAGCATTCAAAGTACTTGCCTCGTCTGGGAATGAAATTGACTAAATGTAAAAAAATCTATTTATATTAGTATTTTTACGATGCCAATCGAAAGGGTAATCTTCATAGATTAATTAAGTAAGTAAGCGACATGCCTATCCATAACGGCTGCAGTGCCACACAGAGCTTTAAATCGTAAAGATCTTAGGGGCACTGCCACTGTGCCCGTCACCCTGAGACATAAGTTGACAAGTCCCGTGTGCCTGTAATTTCACCAGATCTTACTCTTCCAAGCCGAAACGTAGAAATGATCACATTACTGCTTGGCGGCAGAAATAGGTAAGGTGGCAGTAATACCCTAGACGAATTCTTTCACAAGGAGCTCCACTGCTACTAAATTGAATTTGAAATAAAATTTACATCAGCTTGGTTATGTAGCATTAAGGCGAATTACAAGTTCAAACATGATATTATCATGTTCATACCATACCTGTGGTGAAAGATTTCAGCCATCTTTACGCTGCTTCCAATCATATAGAATCTCTCAACGCCAATTTGTTTAGTAATACCTTAGTTGTGAGTATATTTACTGTACTTTCAAAATATTAGAGGATTGCATTTGAATGACATGACGTGCTAGTTATTCTTGACTATGACATCATGTTGTGGAGTAGTACTCCGGTCTTAATATATAAGCGCAATTGTTTTTAGATTTCTAATATGTAATACTGATAATCGTCTTTGATTTTGACAGTGGGTTGTTGTAAGTGCAAATCGAATATCATTTATTTGGATTTGAAAACTGTTAAAAACATGTTTTTGAAGGAAGACTGACATTTTAAACTATCTGGTAATCCAATTATCTGTGATTGATTGGAATCTTATTGGATAGCGTTAAAGAGGATCGACTTTGTGATAGCGAACAATCAATAACAGAAGTGTCAGTTTCAACAATTGTATTAGCCGCTATCAGCGTAGTAGTTGTAATTTTAGCATTGATGAATTTTATTAATTTTAATTTTAACCGCTCACGCGATACATGCAGCCGTAGACGCATACCACACCTTAAGGTGCCGGTGATGATTTTATACCGATTTATCGGATATCGAAATTATAACAGGTAAAAGAACTAATACTAATTGCTATTTCGGTAACTACTCTAGCAAACCATGAAGTTTTTAATGCCTGGATCTGTCATTTAAAAAAATAAACAACTTCAAAAATACGTCACGACAATCGTGTGTGTTATTGTTTGGGCTGGTGATTTCGGTGTTTATTTATTGAAAACATACCGTAAGTAGTATTTTTTAAGTATACCCTGAATATAAATATTTATGAACTATACTTTAAGGAGTAATTTCCTGGTAAACGTTAGAACCACTCAAACGGAATATTATCATATTTACCCAAGTACACCAAAAATTCATTAGTGCTTTTTAAATGCAGGATTTGCGGTATATTACTGCATTTTATTTGAGATGTATTTGTTGGTAGTACGGAGGGTATTTATTTAGTAATGCAGAATAATAATTTTTATTTATAAAAACTTATATACGTATTTAAACTGAATCCTTTTCTAATTTGCGAAACCAAATAGCCGCCATTTTGCGGTAGGATGAGCGCATCGCGTGAGCGGATATGTTAAGATTTTTCTGTACAATCGAGTTCCTCTGTTGGATTAGACAAAATGCTATAGATGAAAATAAATCTTACGATGTGTTTATCTCGTTTACACATGAAGATGAAAAATTTGTTGCTGATGAATTATTGCCTGGGCTTGAAAATGGAGCAACTGTTTGTAAATTTACATAGAACAACCCCTACAGGTTCTTACTCTTTCTTCTTTGTCTTTAAAAATCTGCCTTACTTCTGTTGTATCGTACGTACGTATCTATTGTATTGTAATCAATGTGACAATTTCTATTAATGTGTAATTTGCTTACCTATGAAATAAAGATTTTTGGGGTCCGATCGTTATGCCCCCGTTTTGTTTGCACCCGATTCAGGTTAGTAAATGTAATTCAAAGCTATTTTTAATTAAATGTACTGATAGACTCAATAATGTTATAACTAAAATAAAACAAAAATGCTATTCATTAATTTTCATAGGTAGGGGCAAAAAATCCCGGGGGCATAACGAACGGACACGATTTTTGAACTTGAAAAAAATTGTATGACTGTACTGTGATATAAATTGTAATGAAATCCATTTCATCTATGAAAATCCAGTTTTGTTTATTAATATAATTATACTTGAACGGGTTTTTACACAACTATATGCATCATAATCACAGAACGGGGTGCACGAAAGGAGTCTCACCGTACGACGTACAATCCCTTTCCTGTAGGTGCATTCTGGGCAACAATCGGCGAGTATCTTACGTCGATTGGCAACCCATTTCACCACTGTGGCAAGCACTATAGCCGGCTGCTACCGTGCCCAACGCACTAGTATAGCCACACAAAGGGGGAACTCTGCCAGCATCTTGGGCACCTTGCCGCGGGGACCCAATTTTATTCATATATTTTAATCCTAGTTTTACTTTCTTTCATTGTACCTGACCTGTATATATAAAATAATAACACCAAGCACTATAGTGTATGCCATTGATACGATAACAAGAACAAAACTCCTGAGAAGCTGGAGATCAGACTTGATCGATCAATTCTCTTTAAAACTTCCAATACCCGTCAAATCTGAACATACGTACTAATCTCTTAAACCCCAAATTTACTGAAATACAAAAATGGATTGTGTATACAAATTTTGCTGATTTCGATCACATTTCCTTCGTATTCACATACTGACTTATACCTATTATTAGAGTAATGAAATTGATATGAAATTTAAAATAAATAGAAAGTTTTACCCTTTCCAGAATAATCATTCGACTATGTTCTACATTAAAATTGTACCTTAAATATACGTACATGTTAATGTACTAGTGACTGCAACTGCTATGTACATATAATACCAAATATATATAATAAAATAGACTGGCTCAGGGAAAGTAATAAGGTTAGTAAAAGGGTTTTAAAAAAGAAATTAAAAAATATATTACTAAATGATGAAAAGTTATAGGGTACATATTATAAGTAGATGTAGTATTATTTAGCCTTTAGTTTTTGAATTTATTAATATTAGCTGGTAATTAATGTAACTTAATTAAGGAATAATTAAACTTAGAATAGATATACATATATAAATGAAAAGAGCGTTGTCTTGCCAACAACCTGATGTCCAGGTTGGCAAGGTTTTTAGAATATGCTTAAATTGTATATCTTTGGAGAAATAAATAAATAAATAAAAATATAACTAACCGCTCAAGCGATGCGCTCATACTACCGCAAAATGGCGGCTATTTGGTTTCGCAAATTAGAAAAGGATTGCGTTTAAATACAAGTTTTTATAAATAAAAATTATTATTCTGCATTGCTAAATAAATACCCTCCGTACTACAACAAAAACATCTCAAATAAAATGCAGTAATACACCGCAAATCCTGCACTTAAAAAGCACTAATGAAATTTTTGGTGCACTTGGGTAAATAATATGATAATATTCCGTTTGAGTGGTTCCAACGTTTACCATGAAATTACACCTTAAAGTATAGTTTGTAAACATTTATATTCAGGGTAAACTTAAAAAACGCTACTTACGGTAAGTTTTCAATAAATAAACACCGAAATCACCAGCCCAAACAATAACACACACGATTGTCGTGACGTATTTTTTAAGTTAATTAGTTTTTTAAATGACAGACCCAGGCATTAAAAACTTTATTGTTTGCTAGAGTAGTTACCGAAATAGCAATTAGTATTAGTTCTTTTACCTGTTATAACTTCGATATCCGTTAAATCGGTATAAAATCATCATCGGCACCTCTAGGTGTGGTATGCGTCTACGGCTGCATGTATCGCGTGAGCGACTAAACAAAAATAATTAATTAACAGTCATGTTAATAAACACGTTGGAATTTATCATGAGGAAAATCCAAAGGAAGTCAAAAGTTTCAATTGTTGCTCGTATCAACTACCTTTTTTTTTTTTTTTTTTTCCGCTAGTTTTATTTATTGTAGGTGTACTAAGAACGGATTTTTCGAAATTCAACCCCTGAAAGTGTGAAAAAAAGAGTAAAAATGTTCATATGAATAATCTCCAAGTTTAAAAGTTTGCCACCCTTAGCGGTGAAATAGTTTCTTGAAATTTAAATGGGACTACTACAGAAGTACCCCCTTTCCAACAAAAAAGAATCATCAAATTCGATTCACAAATAAACAGTCCTCCTTTTTTAAGTCTATGTAAATGATTAACATATTTTTATAAAACTAGCCCTAAATATAAATGAAATGGGATATTAAAATTTGTATGGGTATTTTTGTAACGTGGGGTGCGACTTGCTTCAAACTTGGTTCGCATACTTTCAATATGTAATAAACGACACCTTGAAACGCGTTTTTTAAAACAACCCTTAAATACAGGTGAGTTACGGTGTCGAAGTATTTAAAATAAAACCTTTCCTATAGAGAATCGTATCTCTTATTTACTTTTTCAAACTGGAATATTTTTCAATTGTGTCTTAGTAGAATGCATGTAAAAATTTAGCAAGGTGTAATTTTAATGTGTCACGGTTCAACTGCTAGTTATCCATAATAGTACTATTACTATCATAAATTTAAAACGAGGAAACTTCCTCAAAAGTTGTTTGCTTATCCTCGTGGAACTAATTCTACTTTAGTTACAAAATACCACTCGTTATGATAAAATCAATAATGCAAGCGATTTCTACTAACTTGATAAATATATAACAACGCATATAGTGTAATTTTTTGTTTAAGAATTCATTTGCAAATCTAAAGTGATAATTTAAGTATATTAATGGACAAATGTTTGCCAAGGAACAACTGCCAAAAATTCGAATAATTGGGTGATGTTTATGGTGACAAAGAAGTAGATATGTGGGTTAAATTGCTGCCTTTTATAACGACTGTTGTGTTTGTTTGTAAAGCCTGCGAATTCGATATCACACTTGCACCATTTATATGTAAGTAACCTTAGAAAAGTCACGACACATGTCATTTGTGTACTTTTCGTTCTGATTTTGTGTGCAATAAAATTTATTTGTATTGTATTATCTCGATACCAAGCGACGGGATGGTGACAAGCATCACGTTTGTGTAATGTTTCATATAAATATTATTCACATACCATATTTACTTCTTATAAACTCATTTAATACAGTAATTTATTTCACATAACGAACGTTTCATATAAACCATATTATATAATTTAATTTTTTATAACGATCACTTACATGACACTCATTTTTGATAACTATCATACATTATAAACCACAGTTAACATAACGTCATTTTATCTAAATTTCATTTCACCTACAACTATAATTATTTCCGAAAAACAATATCCCTAATACTAGTATTATATCAATTTACCATATTATCCGCTCACGCGATGCGCTCCTCCTGCCGCAAAATGGCGGCTATTGGCTTTCGCAAATTAGAAAAGCATTCAGTTTAAATACAAGTTTTTATAAATAAAAATTATTATTCTGCATTGCTAAATAAATACCCTCCGTACTACCAACAAAAACATCTCAAATAAAATGCAGTAATACACCGCAAATCCTGCACATAGCCGCTCACGCGATACATGCAGCCGTAGACGCATACCGCACCTAGAGGTGCCGGTGATGATTTTATACCGATTTATCAGATATCGAAGTTATAACAGGTAAAAGAACTAATATTAATTGCTATTTCGGTAACTACTCTAGCAAACCATAAAATTTTTAATGCCTGGGTCTGTCATTTAAAAAAAATAAACAACTTCAAAATACGTCACGACAATCGTGTGTGTTATTGTTTGGGCTGGTGATTTCGGTGTTTATTTATTGAAAACATACCGTAAGTAGCGATTTTTAAGTTTACCCTGAATATAAACGTTTATAAACTATACTTTAAGGAGTAATTTCATGGTAAACGTTGGAACCACTCAAACAGAATATTATCATATTTATCCAAGTACACCAACCAACCAACCAAGTACGGCTGCATGTATCGCGTGAGCCGTTAAAATTTGACCTCAAAACATGATCGGAATTCAAATTACACCAAATACATATTACAACAAATTCTTTTTTTGCACTCGACGGCCGCTGCCGCGACACGCTCGCTCCATTCGCTCGGCTCGTGCTGCTTTTGTATGTTCTAACCTAACCTAACTTATTAAATGGGAGCCGCTACCAAGATTTGACCTATGTAAAATACGTTTGTTTTATTTTGTCGAAATGACAATTCAGCATTGTAAACTACATTAAGAAAAGCACTCTCCCTCCGCACCTCCGACTTTTAAAATACGCTCCTAGTATCGAATTGATAACCTCCATGGCGAGTCGGGTTTAAATTTATTATTTATGAAAACCACGTAAAAATTATTAAAATTTACAATATATGAAGTGATTGTTATCCGCTCACACGATTCATGCGTCTCTGAAAGCATACTACACCTAGAGGTGCCGGTGATGATTTTATACCGATTTATCGGATATCGAAGTTATAACAGGTAAAAGAACTAATACTAATTGCTATTTCGGTAACTACTCTAGCAAACCATAAAGTTTTTAATGCCTGGGTCTGTCATTTAAAAAATACGTCATGACAATCGTGTGTGTTATTGTTTGGGCTGGTGATGTCGGTGTTTATTTATTTAAAACATACCGTAAGTTGCGTTTTTTAAGTTTACCCTGAATATAAATGTTTATAAACTATACTTTAAGGAGTAATTTCATGGTAAACATTAGAACCACTCAAACGGAATATTATCATATTTACCCAAGTACACCAAAAATTTCATTAGTGCTTTTTAAGTGCAGGATTTGCGGTTTATTACTGCATTTTATTTGAGATGTTTTTGTTGTAGTACGGAGGGTATTTATTTAGCAATGCAGAATAATAATTTTTATTTTTAAAAACTTGTATTTAAACTGAATCCTTTTCTAATTTGCAAAACCAAATAGCCGCCACTTGGCGGTAGGATGAGCGCATCGCGTGAGCGGTTATATAAAATGAGCTTTAAGAAAGAATTATAAAGAATTATATGAAGTTAAATGAACTGTATTTCTTTAGAAATTAGTATATTTAATTTTCCTAGTGCACTTGGGTGCTCTTCCAAGCATCACGCATTATCACAATTTGATAAGTCCCATGTGCCTGCCTATTTCACCAGCACTCTTACCCTTCAAAACTGGAACGCACTAATGCGCACATTACTGCTTGGCGACGGAAATAAGTAACTTGGCAGTACCTCATTGGACGAACTCTTTCAAAAGTAGCTCTACAGCTGTATATAATATGGTACTCATCATTGTTACTGTCGTGGTTGTTATTCTTCTTTTTCAGATGATATGGATACAATAATTGATCAACAAAATTATAAAGATTATGATGATTATTCAATAGGCATGCAACTTTTAACGGTAGTGATAAACTGTGGAGAAGAAGAACTTTACCCGTTTTATGCAAAAGTTAATGCTAAACATATTTATATGCTTGTATGCACGAATAGTTCTTATAAAGGATATGATCCAAGTTATTATAAAGATACAGTATTGGATGAATATAACATCAGTTCAAACGTGAAGTCTCTAATTATTGCATTTGGAAGTGTAAGCGTAAGTGAAAATTTTGTGTGATGTTTCATTCGGACTTAGCTTATAAGTAGATTCAACAACAACTACGCTGGTAAAGAAACACTTACTTCTGATACGAAAGGCATTGCTGGAGTATTTAAAAGAAGAATAATTGATAGTTCAAGTTTTTCGACATTTAGTGTTGTTTGGCTACCACATGTATTTTTTTTATATTTATTATTGATAGCATGCCAACTACCGAATAAAAGCTAATAATTATAATGGCGATAATGGTTTTGTTAGATATAAATTAAAGCATACAATAACTAACAGCACGAAAGGTAGGGTCGAGGTAGATGAGTAGAAAATACAGTATGTCGATGAGTAATATTACTCGGGTCAGTTAATAAGCTTTAAAAACTGGCCAGACAAGCAAATCGGTCATCGCATTGAGAACACCTGGAAGAGCCACTGGTCCTTGAAGGATCTCATGAAGAGCAACCTTCCTACGTTACTTAAACGCCAAATCATCGATATATGCATCCTGCCCATCCTAACCTACGGTGTACTGGATCATGGAACACAACATTGTGGGCCTTAAACGCATTGACCGAGCGCACAATGCAATGCTGCGCTCGGTGACTTACCCCTTTCCGGCCGACTCGATACGATCGTGCTACTAATTTTGAAAAAAATCTGACCGCGCGTAAATCAACTTTTCGAAACGAGGACGATACCGATAGATCGTGCACACTCCAGCGCAGCGCGTTAGTGCGGCGGGTGGGGTTGTTCCGTCAGTCGACCTTACGGTAGTGTCCAGAATGGCGGCGTTTTTTGGTGGCAGCGGCGTCATACGTAAGTGCATATTTTTTTAACTTTTTGTTAATTGAGTAATGAATTAAGGGGTAATTTACATAGGTAATGAGTCAACTATGATAAATGAGTAGAAATGTGATCAATAACCTCAATATTATTTCAATAACTTATCTCGTAAAAAACGTTGCACGATTGTGCGTATTCGGCCACTTCACGAAAATCAGTAGTATATTATGCAATAATTACATCTTTCGTTGTTTTTGTTGCATACTTTAATTTCTATCGGATGTTTTTTGTGTTTTTAGGTCGTGCATTAAGAGACAATCAAATAGAAAAACTTATAGGTTTTAAAAAATGGACCCTCATAGTATTGATCCACTTTTTCGATTTAGCAATAGTTAATGCACGGAGAGCTTACAGAATTGATTGCGAGGCTAAGAAGTATCCCCGTTGCAAGATACTAGATTTACTTGATTTTCGTATGGAAATCCACGAAGTACTAATTAACGTACCAGAAAAGAGGCAATGTGAAGAAGCAGGTGATGCCTCAGATGGTGAAATGCCAGTTCCAAGAAAATATGCAAAGTCTGCCAGGCCGTCTGTATCCCTGAGGTATGATGGTTATGATCATTTACCTATATTTTATGACATGAATTCTCCAAGGGCTTGCCAATTTGAAACTGCTGCAGCCGTACTAAGACACGTTGCATTTAATGCAATGTGTACCTATGCATCTCACGTAACCAAAAGCTGTTTTTTTTATCATAAGAAGTAAAAATTGTTTGTTATTGTTTTAAGTTTGATATTTTTTTAGTTATATAAGAATTTGCTTTAATTCCTATACGAAATGTGTTAATTATTAATAAGAAACGCAAGGCTGATTATTATTTTATTAAAGGTGCAAAACCGATCTCGTAAAAAATGTGTTTTATTGACATTTACCATTTTCAAAATGAATTTGCACAATCGTGCACTTTGCATGTAGTTCCTGAACCGCACGATCGTGCAGTAAATTTTAACGATGATCAATGTTTACAGGATTTTTTAAAATATTTTTCTCCGAGTATATGAAGCAAAAGTGCACAACTAATCAGCATTTTCACTTAATTTAAAGAAAAATGAATCCTCGGCCGGAAAGGGTTACATTGCTGATGTAGGGTGTAAAACAGTCAGTCTCAAATGGGATTGGACTGGTCATGTTAGCCGGGTGGAACCTGGGAAGTGGACGAATGTCGTCATTCGTTGTGTGCCCGAGGATGGAAAGCGACGACGGGACAATCTTGATGAGTTTGAGAACGAGTGATGGGAAGTCGCCAATGACAGGGGGCACTGGTACACTTTGGGGAGACAATTTCCCAGCTGTGGAACACAATAGGTTTAAAAAATGACATTAACTGTAATCTACGAAAATATTTCTTTCATATTTTTGTGCTTTTTTTTGTATATCAACATGACAACATTATTGATGACGACGTATTTAAAAAAAACAAAATAAATAATGAAAGCAATGTACTGAAGTGTCAGCATTTTTTTTCAGAATTATAAATTCCACAAGGTTAAAAAAGTAGCTGTACTCGGGCCAGAAACGTATTTTTGGACTTGGCATCACTGTGATGAACTGCAAGAGATTAGTATTAAAAATTCTAGTTTTGCAGAAATAACAAGAACGCCATACGGGGTCCTTAGAGAATATACTAGTCTAATTAAACTGGATATACAAGATACGCCTATAAACAAAGAGATAATAATGCATTTATTAGACGGAGTTTTTCTTCAGGAACTCACGATACAAAATTGCAGTTTATACGAATTGCCTGAACATTTTAATAATTTAACTGAAGAGTTGATAAAACTGGATCTAAGTCATAATTATCTACGTTTTGTGCCTTTGTAAGTTTGTTTATTTGTTTGATATTATTCACAAAAAACTGTAATCAGAATTATTTAATTTGACATGCATACTGCCGTGTCAGGCGTATATCTGTTTACTTAAGATACATATTGTCTTTATGGTACGACGGGCGACCGTTGTTAAATACACGTTTTAAAGTCTTTCAAAGTATGGAAGTGACTGAGATAGGTCAATTGTTTACAGCGTCAGATCTACTTCGATTTTTAGGCTCAAGTTGTACGTTTGCATGCTTTCACGACCTGAGAACTAAACCAGTTTGAAGTGAGAAGCGATATAAGCGTGTGAGAACAGGAGAACTCAGGCGCACAGTTACGCAGTGCTATTGTAGGAATTCCGTCTGACCTGCGTTTTTTTTTCTTTATTTTTAAAGAGGGTTTTATCTTTACGTATATGTCACCCTCATAGGGACGATACAGAGATATTAATCTATCAATCAATATAGGTATTACTAATTTCATAACGTTATACAACATCCTGGCCTCCTTAGACAAGGGGCTGGCCAATATGCTGTTGTATATGCCTTCCGAACGCAGCGTTAAGTCCAGAATCTGTTGTCTTAACAACTCTCTCCTAACCCACTCCATTATTACATAGACGTCTTCTGTTGTCGCACATATCTCACAGTTTGGTAAAGGAACCGTTGACATCAGATATCCAAACTTGTTCAAAGGAACGTGTACTGAGCGAAGCCTTAACGCTGTAACTAATTCACTCCTGGACTGATATGTAATATACCACACCCAAACGCAAGACCTCGACTACAGCATCAACACAAATCCCCTGAGGAAAAGCAAGACTGACAGGGATATGAGACAATGTGAAACCGTATGAGATTCAACGTCTGGGATCCTGATGAGCAGATGACAAACTGGGAAAGGCTTAGCGTTAACGCAAGTTTTCGCGTCGCTCTCCCAGCATGATCGGTCATGTGGTATAGTAACAGCCATTCTTGATAGTGAGCATTAACCCATTAGTGGCCAAACAGAAACCATCGTTAATTGTAAGAAAATTTCTTTAATTATTTATTCTTAGAAATCAAAATAAATGGAAAAGTAATGAAAAAAGTAAAAAAATATGTTTTTCAGGAAACTACAGGGGTGTGCCCAAAGTGGCACAGTGGCCGTTTATGAGTGAAATTTTTCAAAACAAGGTTTTTCTATGCAAAGCGTTTTCTTGCATTTTTTGCAACCCCAACGGCTTCTGCTATGGCACACGACGCATCGCACACGCTTAGGAAGCTTTTCAGGAACATGATCAGCACCATCCAATCGTAAACCTTCAACATTCGAAGCAGTAGGGCGCCCAGATTGCCTTTGTACTAATTGCCGTAGGTAAAATCTGGCTATAGTGCGTCGAAATAACAACTGATCCATGGGGTCTTCTTTAGTAAATACATGCAACCGCCATGCATTTGATATAGCCATGTCAACCATATATGTAAATAAAACCCACCACTATTTTTTGCCGTGGATGCCAATTCTATAGAGCGAAATTGATTGATCCATTTCGTCCACTCCACCCATGCCCTTATTGTAATTTTAGAACAGAAGAGGAATATTCATATCAGCTTTTATTTTTTTTTCCGGACACCATCTTTTTACAGTTCCAACCGGCTCATAAGAATCATAATTCGTTGCCATCGTGCAAATGCTGTTGTCTTTCCAGCGAACCAATAAAAGTTGATTGTTTCTATCGAACATGTAATCGAACTCAGCCCTAGACTTTTTCATCATTTGCTTTGCATTTAGAAGAGGACATTTCTTGGTGCGATTCTCACGAATAGTTCCTGTAGCACGGTATCCTAGTTCACGCAAATCATTTAGCAAGTGACAACTTGTAAAAAAATTGTCAAAAAATACTTTATGATTTACAGGATTTGTTTCCAATTTTCCAAGTAGCATTTTTACGACTCTAGTACCCAATGGCTCAGCACTAGAAGAAGTTGATTTACCACAATAAATATCGAAACTATAGCAATAACCAGATGAACTTGCTGCAACCCAATTTTTGTATCCAAAACGTACAGGTTTGCCACGAATAAATTGTTTTGCCGAATGATGTCCATAATATTTGACCATAGATTCGTCAATAGAAATATGTTCATGAAAAACTTTCCATTGATTGAATTTTTTCATGAGAATATCTGAAAGTTTACGTACTTTGAACATTTTATCGGTGGTGTTTGGAGCGTCGTTATTGTCTACAAGATGTAAATTTCTTTTGATTTCCCTAAATCTGTTCCTAGACATCGCTTTTGAGACAATGTCGACGCCGATATCCTCATCTAAAGACCAGTACATACTTTCTCTTGGTAGTTTGTTATATCCACATAGTATCAGAATCCCAAAGAAAGTGTTCAACTCTTCAACAGTGATACTAAAATTATGTCTATTATTTTGACTCGCGTACATGTTGCTGAAGTCAACAATCATTTTATAAACTTCATCGTCAAATAACTTTTCAAATATTTGTACTGGTGTCAAGTCTTTCAGTTCCTCTTTTACAAGATTTTCGGACAGTGATCGGTCTTCAGTTTCTTCGTAGGTCTTTGAATAATTTGGTGAACACCTTCGCCAAACTGGGATATTCGGTACTGATCGATTTTGTGCAGTACTGGGCACTGCAGTCTGCACCGACGTATTGCATATTCTTGATCTTTTGACAGATAACGGCTCATCGTCACTGCTATTTTCGGAATCGGAGAGAGAGCCAATATGACGAACAAATACTTCAACATTACCAGGAACATCCTTTGGCAAGCTAGAGGGAGTAATATCGTCGTCGAAACCCTCTTCTTCATCAGTTACGACACTGGGCTCTGGTGGAATAATGGCTAAATCATACTCCATCCCGTCGTCACTATCTTCCGTGATCGAATTTATGGCTTCTTCCAGCCCTCGATAATTATTACTAGCGCTAAAACGGCGCTCGCGTTTCATATTGATTTCCTGAAATCAATATTATAATTACTACACTTATAGCCATTGTACCAAAATTGGCACAGTAATTTTTTCAATGTTATAAATTTCCACTCATTGGGTATAGATGGCCATAAATATTTGTAAATGTTTCGTAATTTACTAAATTTCAAGTAAGATTAGTTCGAATCAAAATCTATTTGAGCTACACCCTGTAGTAATCATAAATATGTACTTACGTTCACGCTGATTCTGATATTGAAGTTCAATCGCTTATTACACAAACTTCTACTACTTGTAACAAAATAGTTCCGATGTATATTTAAGCACTGCAGTTTCACCTTCTTACCCAAGTAATAACATATTAAATACAATGAAAATATTTCATAACTACCCTCAATAATTAAGTGTTCCCATATTGGCACGGCGGGCAAGAATGGGAAGCCCCTAGAATGACGATTCTACGTCTCTGGGCGCATGCCGAGCCTCATCAGATGTCTCACTCAGATGTTGCAATGGTGATCTCATGATCTTAAATGTGTGTCAACTAGAAGGCACAAAACAGAAAAACTGCTCCTTGCATACTATGAAAAAACCTTAGGTACAGATTTTTTTCTAATTTCTGCAATAGTTTTAATTTATAGCGTTTATGCGACAGTCTATAAACACTTTTTACAAATCGGCTATACACTACTCCAAAACTGTATTGCAATGAATGGATCTATTTTTTTATTTCAAAGTTCATGTGTCACTTATTTTTTTCGTTCACCAATAATTAGTTAATAACTACATACAATTTACATTAACATTAGCTATCATGCCAATTTCTGGTATCTTGAAGTTACCTGTACTAAGCAAACCATTTTGTGTTAAACGTGTTGGTCTTAAGTCCTGTATCTTTAGATACAGAACGTCGCTTGACTTAATTTGTATGAGGAGCTTGTTACGCTAAACTCTGTTATCGGTAATAAATTAAAAAATTGATACTTTTTCAGAGATCTGAAACATTCCCCGTATTCCTTAGGCTTTAATCAATCTTTTAACGCATAAAATCTTCAAACTTAAAATTGAAAAAAACTTTAAACAGCTTTTTCTCAAATTAGGTTTCGTGAGATACATGAACTATGTCTGACACGGCAGCGTAACAGTAAACAAAATCAAATTAACAATAACAAACTTGTCAAATAGGTCTCTGATTACAAGATTTTTAAGACAGACAAATATGTCTGTTTTTAAAGCTATCATCTATCACTGGCCAGTCAATTCGTGACCATGGTGCGTCTAACCGTTCTGAAATATCGGGAAAATAAAAAAGCTCATAATATTGTGGTAACTTATAATTAGTTATAATCTTTTGGGTTCAGGGTTGCACTAGAATATTATGAAGTACATTTATAGTAACCTTCACTAATTCAGGTATTAGTATATCCAGACCAAGACGACGTCTAGATACTAAAAGATGTAAAATAAATCTGCACCTTGGTGTTACTTTGATTTTACTGTAGTTAACTCGTTAAACTATTCCTTTGTTTCTAATTAATGTTGACGTTTGATATTAACAAAATGTTGAGAATATAAATAATGTCAATGTAATTAGTTTTGTATGTACATGTTTTGAATTATTGTTTTTTACGCATCTTAGTGCGACTAAGAGAAAGGAATCGTCTGTATTCAAAAATTTAGAAACTATGGATCTATCTTACAACCAGCTGGAAGACAGCGCGTCTGTCATGTGCACAGCCGCGTTGATGCCTCGACTGCGTGACATGATCTTGGATTATAATTTTCCTTTGGATATCTGCAACTCTAATTACTGTAATGATCAATGTAAGTCTATTTTTATTAATCAAAAATGTATGTCTTTATGACGCTGACTTCTTACTATTTACTGAAATTCCTAAAATAAATGCATTACACTTTTTGTATTATACATATTAAGTAAATACTAAATTTACATTTTTATTAAACATAAATTGTTTTACTTCTACAGCAACTAAGCCAAAAGAGCAACTATGGATGGTATTTCCGGAACTTAAAAATATATCGGCTAGTTTTACAAACACTTCAAGGTTATGTTTTGGTCTCATGAAAAGCGCGAGTTTGGTTGTTTTTAACATTAGCTATAGTAATGTCTCTACACTATCGGTAAGTAGTTTGACAAAGTAAGCGAAGGGAATACATTCAACAAAATATATTATTAATCCGTTCTTCGCTTTGAAAGTATGATGAGATGAGAAATGAAAGTGATTGATCTAAGATATATCTTGAACTAGAAAACTAAATTAAATACATTACATCCAAATTACAGTGTGCTGCATTACCGTAACTAAAATGCCCGTAACTTCACCATTCACTATGAATAGTTGCAGGAATTACCAGCATTTACTGCACCAAATTTTACCATGGATCTACGTGAAAATAATATAACCGATATCGAATTCTTTGACAAAAATGCGTACGATGCAATGAACTCGAGATTTGTAAGTTATATTTCACTAAATTCAGCCATATTCTTACATAACTAAGATAAGAATTTATCTAAATTTCACTAAATAATACTGTTTCAATTATTACAGGCAAAACACAACACGAAAACGACAGTTTTAGCTAATGTGAAGCATCTGCAATGCGATTGCCAATATTTATGGTTACAGAAAACGTTAAATGACATCTCAAACCTGGAACTACAAGATATATGGTGTTCGGATGGAATTCAGCTAATTCATAAAGATTGGCACCGTTTAAATTGTACCAAATTTGATTGTGGTGACTGCGTTTGCCGTCGAGATTCAAAGTTTGCAACTGCTAATTGTTCTTCCGGATCGACTTTCACCATTCCTATGGTCGAAAATTTAAGTCATGTTTACGCTGTTTCCAATCGAATAAAATCTCTCAACGCCAGTTTATTTAGTGATAAATTAATTGTAAGTATATTTACAATATATTCGAAATATTATACGTGACATGAAGCCGTATTTTTTCATGATTACAACGTTCTGTCGTTACGAAGGATTTAGGTTCTAACGTTGAGCGAAACTGTTTCTTTTTAACACTTCAATTATTATTGTATGTTTATAAAGGTAACAATAATATCAATAATCGTCTTTGAATTTTACAGTTGGTTGACATTAGAAAAAATCAAATCTCACGTTTGGACTTGGAAACACTCGGAGTAATGTTTTCGAAGGAAGATCGACATTTTAGACTAGCTGGGAATCCAATAATCTGTGACTGTACAAATCACGTGTTACTTAAAACTTTTCGATTACATCGCGATCAGGTAAAATAAAAATTTAATTTCGTTTTACTAATCATTTATCCAAAGGTTTCAAGTGCTGTTTCGTTAACCTACAAATTTACTTTGCAGGTGGACGATTACAATGATCTGACTTGTTTTGCAGATGAAACTTTATTGAATAGCGTTAAAGAAGATCAACTCTGTGGCAGCAAGCAGTCCATAGCAGGAACATCTATTTTCACAATACCGTTAGCGTGTATCTGCGTTGTGCTTGTAATTTTTGCATTAATGAATTTCGTATACTATCGCTACAGATATCAAATTAAGATTTTTCTATACGCTCGAGGTTGGTTTCTCTGTTGTATTAGAGAAAATGACATAGATGAAAATAGACCTTACGATGTGTTTATTTCTTTTGCGCATGACGATGAAGAATTCATTTCTGATGAATTATTGCCTGGACTTGAAACAGGAGCAACTGTTTATAAAACTTGTGTTCATCTAAGAGATTGGATTCCAGGAGAAATGATTCCAACTCAAATAATAAATTCGATTGAAAGATCACGAAGAACTCTTATTGTTGTTTCTAAAAGTTATGTGAAATCTCTATGGGGCCTGATGGAGTTTCACATGGCCCATGCAAGTGCTATGGCTGAAAGAAGAATTCGTGTTATCGTTATACTTCTCGAAGATATGTGTGAAGATGATCTTTTAGATCGTGTACTTCAGTTATATATGCAGACTAACACTTATTTGCAGTGGGGTGATCCTTGGTTTTGGGATAAGCTTCGATATGCACTACCTCATAAATCTGAATAACACTCTTGGTTCATTGAAGTACACCACCGTATTAATAACGTAATACTTTACTTGCGAAAAGAAAATGTAACAAAACTATATAAAAACATAGAATATATGTATTTAGACCACGAAATGGAATTTTGTGTGGTTGGTTTGTGTTGTTGGTTGGTACAACATAAGACAAAACAAAATAAAAATGTCAACACAAGATTACTAACGATAAATATATTTTGCTAGTAAGAACTTTTTTTATTTATTTCCGAGGTACTGTTACGCCATATTTGATCAATGATCACACATTACTAACAAACAACCAATTGTGTTTATGTTATCGTAGAATAAAATTTTTCTTTCACCTCATTTTTGCAATACCCCAATTCATACCATGTACTATGACTGACTCGAATGTTTTTAGACTGTAATTATAAGTTTTGTTTGGTCACCAAAAGAAAGTTAATTTTGAAATACGTTGTCAAGGTGGTCAAATGATACAGCTACGTCATTGATTAAAGTAGTCAGGATTCGAAATTTTATTATATTATTAATAGGCATTATTTAAGTTTGCGTGCTCCATCCATCGTCGACCTCATCGTCACTTTCCATTAGATGAGATAGAGGCCTTCTTCTTATCGTATCGATGGCAAACACTAAAATTCTTGCCTTCGTAGTGAAAAGATTTGGCAATCGGAGTAAGGTACTTGCCGATTGATGCCCTCGTGAAGGGTGCTTCATACGTACACGAAAGGAATGGTACGTGTCGTGCGGTCTCCCCGCGTTCCTCTTTCATGCACCCACAGAAATCTAAAATTTAGGTTTCTGTGCATGCACACCATGATGGAGGTCCAATAGTCACTTATTCTCTTTTTAAATCTTATTCGAAATACGCTGAAACCTATAAGAGAGTAATATGTTATACAGTTTGTAAATTCGTGTGTCGTGTTTGTCAATTGCTTAGCTCATAAAAGTGATCAAATCAAAATTACGTGATTGTAACAAAGTTATTCTTATGGTTTCCCTTTTCGTATCCCGTAACGATATAATAGTACAATATTTACGTGTCACAGACACTCAATTCGTGGAACCATAGCATTATGTTAATAAAAATCGAGAATCGATTCTTGACAATACGTTTATTGGTCCATTATTATAGTTCCTTGCTTCTCGGTTCGCATTAGTCGAAGACTTATCAAGGTTTGTTTTACTCGAAACTGTGTAGTTAAGTCATAGCAAATAGCTAAAACTATTTAAATGCAAGTTCGGTTCTATCTAATTAAGGCGAGGTATTTGTACGCAAGCTTAGATTTTGGAAGGCGAGGTATCGCCCATTGAGTCCCACAATCCACACGAAAATTAATATGAATAAGATAAGAATCAGATCATCATAACCGACGTTAACAAGCGCCCGACGGCGCCTGGGCAGTGGCGGGGCCTGTCGTTACACCGTTGGGCAATTTTCAAATTTTGGGATAAATGTGTTTTTAATAACTATACTAAGTACAAGTCCGGTCGTGTATGGAGTACTGCTGCCACTTATTGGACAGCTCTGTTAAATACCAACTAGCTACCTTAGATGCGGTTGAAAAGCGCGCCAAGACGTGAGTCGGATTTAATAGAGGCGAAGCTGCAGAGCCTTGAACACTGTCGCAAAAGTACCTGCTTATCGGCATTCTACAGGATATATCATGAAGAATGTACGATAGAATTTAATGATTTAATTCTGCCTACCCCTTTTCATCATCGTGGGTCTAGGCGTAGGCTGGGCTTCCATCCCTATGTTGTGAATATACCCAGGATTCGCATGAAGCGTTTCGCTTCCACATTTATATGGCGAGCGGATAAGGAGTGGATTTCTTGCCCGCGAACTTATTTCTCGAGCGCTATATCTTGGACATTTTCAAGGCGAGAGTGAATAGGCATTATTTAGGTGTGCATGCTACTTCGGCGACCTCATCGTGTCTTTCCATCAGGTGAGATGTATGTCTATGTATCGCATCAAAACAACCGACGCCACCTAGCGCCTTTTGTAGGAACTATAATATGCTAAATGTTGGTGATGTAAGTGTTTTGCGTAAATAAGTTTATTACACTGGACCGTTTTCCTTTTAGATGTTCTTTACGTATACCTTCTTTAGCAGTCATTTAAAAGCATTTATAACATGACTGACATTTTCATTTACTCGTATTTTATCGATAGTGTTTACACACGGAACGCCTATTATATTGCTCTTGTAAACTTGAGAGTAATTTGTGATATTAATTAAACAGTGAATTTTGTGGCATTTCGGAAGACATGCGTATTTTATTGTTAGTGAAGGCATGGGTTGTGCTCATATGCGCGTACGCTGCTCCTTCAGGGAATGCCAGTGATTTTAATGCAGGTAATTTTATCGTACTACCTAGGTAGAAGCTAGGTAGCTTCTAACTGCCGAGCTATTTAAACTTTGTATTATAGTAAGGGTACATGGGGGTATATTTTTGCGGTACTTATCCTTAACAATCTCAAATCTTATGAGCCGACATAAATTTTTTTTTTAAAGTAACCATTGGTAATTTATCATGTCTCTCCGTCCATTATATTTCGAACGAAATTATTTGTTGAGAATTAAGTATATTTCCTTCATAGTTCTGTTCAGAAATTGCTAAGTGACAGAAGAAATGACGGAATCCTTAAACTAATCATGTCGGCAGCAGGCAAGATATATTACAAGAAAACAATCGTCACCGCTTACAAATATTTCCAGCATCTAGGAGTATCTTAAATTCGCAAATCTCTTTACCCTTTAATCCGAAAAATAAACTGTGCAGAATATATATCGGTTGAAAGAGATAGAACGGTTGTAACCATTTAATTCATATAGTTAACCATTTAACTATTTGACATGGATTAGAAATTAAACTCCCATGTTAGTTAGTTAGGTAGTCCCATGGTCATAGTTAACTGAGTCAGAATACCCGAAATGAGTCCGAAACGTTGATTTCTTTAAAAAAACAAATTAACACCAATGTACCAATTGAAAAAGTCTAAGAACTCGATATACATGACAGAACCATTCCAATAGGTAGTAATCATACAGTCTCTTACGTTGTTGACTACAATTATTCATATCAGAACTATTTACATCACATTGAATAAGAAATTCTAACTATGTGAATACTATATTTCCGTCAAAATTGTAAATTACGTCCATTTGGGCAAAAGGGTCCGACCATATTAGGTAGCAAATTCATTTTTGTCATACATGAAAGATGATTTGTTCGTCTTAATCAATGAAATAATATCATTGGTCATAATGGGTTACGGTTTGGGGACTTAACATAATATGTGATAGAATGATATGAGTCATTCATAATGTCACGAGTTTCCCTTAACCTTCTTATACATGAGATGATTCAGTTCAAAATGTGTTGAAACCAAGTGTAGAAATGGGAATCACCTACGATTCTCAGTCCCTAACCGCGGATCCCTTGAAAGTCAGTCTGTACAGCGTAAAATTCGAAGAGTTGCGAACCCTGTGGCCGAGCTATACATGCGTTGACTAGATGACGTCTTTAGATTTAAGAAATACCCTGAAATGAATCACGATTTTCCAGGAATCTGGCCTTGTTTATTTACATTAAATTATTGCGTATTACATCCGGGATCATAATTGACATTTGACTTTATAAGGAAACGAACGATCTGTGCAAATAGATTCGATGGTTGCGGTAACACAAAAAAATTAAATGCAACCAAATGTTAACTAAGTAAAAATTGTTTCCTCCAAATTTTTCTTGGTAATTAAGCCCTAAGTGAATAAACGTAAGTCCAAGATTTGCACTCACAGATAATAAGTCAATAAGTCATAGTCAACCCTAGGGCTCGTAAAGCCTACCTGTAAAAGTTTAGCAACTTTTACACGATGTTAACATTCTACGAGTGCGAATAAATCCATCGCTCTTAAATATGCAACTCCAGTTTGGAATCCATTCTGTCAAGTTCATGTAGATACGTACAACGTGTACTGGCTTTTTGACGCATAAGGATAAATAATGTTTATAAGAACAATTTAGCAACAGTTTCCAATACGGTTCCTGTATCAAAACAGGCTTAGGAACTGGTTTACAAATTTAAGATGTGTCTACGATCCCTGGTCCAGTGACAAATGTGAAATTTACATTTATTACTTGCTGATTTTCAGGCTGATTTCAAGTTAAATAGTTAAGTTTTAAGGTCTGACTGATCTAAGGGCAAATTATAACCTCGTTACTCAGACGGAATTTGGGATACACTGGCAAGCTAGTGACTTCGAAAGGCAATGGGTCAAAGTGAATGGCATGCAAAAGAAGATATTTATACTTTGCAGTGAGTGATTGCAGACCGATATACAAATAGTCATTTGCAGCACCAACTGCTTCTGTTATATAATCTGTGATATAATCGTTTGGACGCATAACCTTTTAAAGATCTTTTAAAGATTATGCGTCCAAACTTGAAATTTTGGGTTCTTGTTCTTTTCAGACAACAAATACATTTACGAAACTCAAAATAAGAGCTTATACGACTATAAACATGTCGTCATACAAATGAACTGCGGCAACGATTTCTTACCATTCAGAAAGAAAGTGGGAATTAAAATTATTAAAATTGAAGTGTGTACGAGCCACACATATAAAGGACGTGACACTTCTTATTACAAAAACGTTTTACGAAAATATAACATTAGTAACAATATGGAAATTTTAAAAATCGCTTATGGCACAATGAAGGTAAATTTTCTTGAAGTGTTTGATAATTAGTATCTACTTTGAAACTGTGAAACGAATTTTATCAATTATAAATTAAATATCGATGCCTTACTTTCTAGAACTCGTATCTTATAAAGTGTGATTATTCAGGAGATGGCAAACCTTTTTATTTAATTTAAATTTCTTATCATGGGTGTTATTTTGGATGCATTACTTTAAGAATAGGTAAAAGCCAGTATGTGGATATGGAGTAAAAGGGGTTGTGAAATCTGCCTGCAAAATTTGTAGATATATATAATCCATTTTTTGCATTTCGTTTGTGCTTTAAGATACGAGTTCGAGAAAGGCGATGATATGCCTCGATGAAGTTATTCTTTATCATTACAAGCGATGGAACGAAAAAGTCGTGCTCTTGGTGGTAAGCGTCACGCATATCCGTGATAAATAATTGCAGTGTAACTCACAGTTTTAAATCGCAAAGATCTGAAGGACATCGCCACTGCGCCTGTTACCTTGAGATATAAAGTTGACAAGTCCCATGTGCCTGTAATTTCACTAAGACCCTTACTTTCACCGGAACGTAGTAACGCTCACATAGCTAAGGTGGTAGTGCTTACCTAGATGAACTCTTTCACTAGAAACTCTACTGCTATCGGTGATCAAGAATCACTACCAAAATCACCAATCACCAAAGAATAGCTTTAGAGATCTGAAAGACAAACGTTGAAAACATACTGGACGCGATGGCCGCAGGGCGCGATTTTCTTAATATATTACAACCATTTTTTAGTATCAGTAGAACTCCTTGTGAAAGAGTTCGTCCGGAGAAGTAGGTACTGTCAGCGTACCTATTTCTGTAATTTGAGCATTAAGCGTTTCTAAAGTAGTTATAAGCTTGTGGGAATTTCTCGAGGTGACGGACGCATTAGCAGTATCTCTCAGAACTTTGCGATTTCAAGGTCTGAGTGTCACTACAACTGTGGGTAAGCATGTCCCTTACCACCAGGCCTACGCCTCATTCGTCCCGTTACTCGATATCATAAACCTTCCCCTCCCCTCTCTATATGTTCTAGAAGTCGCTACATTTGTTCGAAATAATCCCGGTCTATTCGAATTCAACAAGAGTGGACATCTAATACGCAATAATAAAAAAAATACCCAAAAACAGTTTATTCACCTCCACTCTTTATTAGAAGTGCCTTCTAATAAATAAAGGCATAGTATTTTGTCTCAGAGTTCATGCAAGATAACGAGCTATAACAAAAGATCTCATTGTATTTAAATTTTCACACTTATAAAGTACCCTGTTCAGAACCAAATAGTTTTTTAACAAGCATAATAATAATTATAATTGTTTAAAGCTAACTAGATTTAAGTATATTTTGCAGTGCCCTGACAGTTGCAGGGTCCATGTGAGTCTAAAATTTCATGTTACAACTATTTTTGTACCATGGCTGCAATAAACGTCATTTCATTTCATTTAAAAAGATTCTTATAGACCGTAATGTAATTTGTTTCAAAAATATTAATGCCTTCTATATAATGCTATCTAAAATATTGAAATTCATTTGTGCTGTTAATGCCAAATATGCTACTTTCAGAATTCTACAGAAATGGAGGAAAACAGAATACATATCGAAGTATTTGCATCATTTGAAGACACAATCAACATTACAAGTTTTATTAACAAACGTGAATATTTACAAGAATTGAATATAACGAGTTTTTATCGCAGTGCAACAATTATATCAAAAGAAGAAGCTTCAAGAATTTTAAAACCCTGTTCTCAGTTGAGAAAATTGAACATACAACGTACGCCTTTAAATTTGGAGATGTTGAAAAATTTGCTGTCGGGAACGACCCTGTGGGAACTCGTAGTCCGTAATTGTTCTTTGTTAGAATTGCCCGACAATTTTGTCCATTGGTCTCAACAGTTAAAACGACTGGATCTCAGCTATAATCGTTTGCGTATAGTGTCTTTGTAAGTTTGTATATTACATTCCTTGTATATGAAAATGATATATGTCCAATTCAAGTACTAACTGAATGATAACAAAATATGTTATTGTATGCTACTTGTATTTGAACAGAATATGAGAGATTTTAGTGATATTTCAATTGTAAGTACGTAATCACATAGTCTCAAACGCTTTAATGACTAATTATACAATTCTCCACTTAGCCTGTCAGCATTGAAATCAGAGACCATCTTCAGAAATCTTGAGTTTATAGACCTGTCTCATAACGAGTTGATACATGGTGCCTCTGAGATGTATATAGCTGCTTTAATGCCTAGATTGCAGTACATAATCCTGGATTATAATCCTCGTTTGGATCTCTGCGGTAAAAATTACTTCATTGACAGTTGTAAGTTTGTTTAACTTTTTCAATTACTAGAATAGAGTTCAAATTTAAAGGGTTTAGATGAATATCAAATTAAGGTTTGCATGATGATCGTTTTGTTGAAAACATAGTAATTTTTTACAGCGAAGTTGCAGACAAATCAGCAATGGGTCATCTTACCGGATCTAAAGGTGTTGTCTTTTAGTTTCACAAGCACGTCAAGGCTCTGTTTTAGTTACATGAAAACTGACAATTTGATGCTGTTCAATATCAGCAACAGTCGGATCTCTACGTTATCGGTGAGTTAAACGAAATTCTTAGAAAATGAGCCGTAAAACTAAGTAACAAAGCACCAGGATCTTGTTTCATTTTTTAAAAATAATTCGGAACTTGAGGATCTGGAATTTAAATAACTTGCAATTGAATAGACATCCCATTTCCGGGAAAAATTGTTAAGTACATGACTTTTGTGAACAGTTACAGGACTTACCAGCATTTACAGCACCGAATTTCACAATAGATCTGCAGGGAAATAACATCACTAGAATTAAAGAATTTGGCATAGATGACTACGAAACAACGAAGAATAAACTAGTAAGTGGATTTGTTTCTGTAAAATTGTAAATTTGGATTGTCCGCTGGCAGAAAATATACTCCTGCGATTACAACAATGTGAAGTGCGTAGAATCACGATCACAAAAGTGCAAATAGCAAATATGCCATTGTAATTTTCGTTTTGTTTATTTGATTGACAATATATTGTTAACGATCAACCATGTAATATTAGGTTTATAATACATTAACAAATACATTGTATCCTATTAATGTTTGATTACAGTTAAGACGTAATGAAACAATAACAACGATACTTGGAAATGTAAAGGACCTCAAATGTACCTGCAAATACGCTTGGTTACAAAAATTGTTAAAAGAATTCTCAAACTTGGTTGTCCAAGATATATCGTGCTCAGATGGAGTTCAGCTAATACATCAAGAATGGGAGTTTTTAAATTGTACCGAGTTTGATTGTGGCGATTGCGTTTGCCGTCAAAATGGAAGATCTGTGTATGTAAATTGCTCTTCTGGCTTAACTCGTAACATTCCTATGGTAAAGAACTTAAGCCACATATACGCTGCTACCAATCGTATAGAATCTTTGGACGCCAATTTATTTAGTGAAACATTGTTTGTAAGTTTTATAATTTATACAACCATTACTATAACTGAAAAAATTACACAACTTTGAATTTTCCCTAATATTGTTTGACAAACTTGTTCCATGTGACTCGTTGACATAGCATTTAGGTCTTTGAGAGCTAGATGAGAACCAATTTAGGAACTAAACTTTTTTAATTAATTCTGATTTGGGTGCTGTGGTTTTGCTCCGAAAACTACGATGTTCAGGAGATTTGTCTAATCTTAAACTAGGTAGTTGATATGACCGTTGTTCTTTTAAAGAAGGAGAAATGCTTCTATATTTTTCCGGTCAAGACGACCAGTTCTATTGGAAGGATTTTGTAGCACCACAGGCCCAACACATTGAAAATTCTTCCGAAATTTTATTACAATTACCGAGTTTGAATAAAGAAAAAGTAACTAAGTTCTGGATGGGGATGAGACCAACTGATATCTATGCTATGGAATACGACACATAAGTAGATAATTTTTAAATATTTTATATTAACCAAAAACTTAAAATTTCATCCTTGAAATTTCCAGTGGGTTGATGTACGTGCAAATCGAATATCACGTGTGGACTTAGACACTATCAGAGCCATGTTTTCAAAGACAGATCGACGATTCAGCTTAGCTGGAAATCCAATAATTTGTGACTGCACAAATCAAGTACTGCTTGGAACTTTTCGATTACATCGTCACCAGGTAAGTGCGGTAACAGTATATTTCAATTAAAACCTATTCAAATAGAAACACGTCATTGAAAAAAGAAGCAAACAATAAAGTAATAGATACAATGGAAAGTAGAAAAAGGCGAACTATGTACCAATATATTTATCTTTTATTACAGATAGTCGATTATGATAACCTAACTTGTGCTGGAGGTGAAGTTTTGTTATATAATGTCAAGGAAGGTCAACTTTGTGACAGTGAACATTTGAACTTAGGAACACTTGCTTTAAATATAGCGTTACCAACTACCTGCGTAGCGGTCATAATTTTAGGAGTGATATCACTGATGTACAATCGCTACAAACGTCAAATAAAATTATTCTTTTACGTTAGGGGTTGGTGTCTCTGTTGTATAAAAGAAAGCGAGATAGATTATAATAAAACATACGATGTGTTTGTCTCGTTTGCGCATGAAGATGAAAACTTCGTTACTGACGAACTATTACCAGGTTTAGAAACGGGGCCTTCAGTTTTCAAAACTTGTATCCACCTTAGAGATTGGACTCCAGGAATAATGATTCCAAATCAAATTGTGACATCAGTTGAAAAATCACGAAGAACTTTGATAGTTGTTTCAAAAAGTTATGTTAAATCGGTATGGGGACTGATGGAGTTTCACGTGGCAAATGTAAGTGCCATGGCTGAAAGAAGAAGTCGTGTTATTGTTATACTTCTAGAAGACGTGTCTGAAAATGATATTTTAGATCCTGAACTTAGGTTGTATATGCGGACTAACACGTATTTGCGTTGGAATGATCCTTGGTTTTGGAACAAGCTTCGATATGCGCTTCCTCATAAACCGGAAAAGTAGTCTTAATATCGAGTTCTTAGGTTTTCGCTATTGTTACACATAGAAAATGAAACTATTTTTCCGGATTTAAATCGCGTATATTTGTTTTTTCAAGCAAACCGACGTTTCGGGCCCTTTACAGGTCCCATGGTCACGGTTGACTGAGGTGGTACAGTCTTCAACCAGTTATGTCTAATATTAATGCAAACCACCCTATTTTTTCACTATAGTTACAATAGTTATTAATTAAATACCTTATTTTTAATTTTACAAAGAAAACATTCCAATTTACGCTACATTAAGTTTTACAAATTATTTTATTGAATGAATTTTTATTAAGTTTAATTTATTATTAATTATTAATAGAAATTAGAATAAACTAATAAAAAAACAAATATACGCGATTTATATCCGGAAAAATAGTTTCATTTCCTAATCTTAATAATTTCTTTTAATTATTTATGTACCAATACATAGACAAAGACTATTAAATAAACAGAGAATATTCAAATAAAAATACTTTTTCTAAGTGTTCTATCTTTGTTTAATAATTATAACAAATAAAATACTTCATAACGCGATCCCCTTATCCCAACCCTCGATTTTCCGACCCGGGAGGAGACATTACGCGAATGCACGTCGACTTCTCAACGTGATTACACTGTTCTTACTGCTGGTAACCAACTCATTACTCCACAACCACAAACCGAGCAGTTATCTTTGAAGGGGAAGAAAAATAAACGAGAACTCATCTCTTGAGCTGGGTTGTCAGTAACGAGACAAGTTGACCAGTGCAACGTGGAAGGTTTGAATAAGATGGAAAAGAAAAAGTAATACCTACCGCAATTAATGGCACAGCCCTGAGTAGCCCTAATAACCGCTCACGCGATACATGCAGCCGTAGACGCATACCACACCTAGAGGTGCCGGTGATGATTTTATACCGATTTATTGGATATCGAAGTTATAACAGGTAAAAGAACTAATATTAATTGCTATTTCGGTAACTACTCTAGCAAACCATAAAGTTTTTAATGCCCGGGTCTGTCATTTAAAAAAATAAACAACTTCAAAAATACGTCACGACAATCGTGTGTGTTATTGTTTGGGCTGGTGATTTCGGTGTTTATTTATTGAAAACATACCGTAAGTAGCGTTTTTTAAGTTTACCCTGAATATAAATGTTTATAAACTATACTTTAAGAAGTAATTTCATGGTAAACGTTAGAACCACTCAAACGGAATATTATCATATTTATCCAAGTACACCAAAAATTTCATTAGTGCTTTTTAAGTGCAGGATTTGTAGTGTATTACCGCATTTTATTTGAGATGTTTTTGTTGGTAATTAGAAAATAATTTGCGAAACCAAATAGCCGCCATTTTGCGATAGGAGGAGCGCATCGCGTGAGCGGTTAGTCTACTGCGTCCAGCGATACCGCTAACGTTGTGACGTGACACGTCTTCATTACTCTACAGTCTGCAGATACTGTGGAGTATATACAAGGGAAAACCAGTCACCCGCGCGGTTAGGGTCCCACTTCACTGTGAATTTTAATTCATTTATGGTGAACCACCAACTGAACACCTGTCGATCTTCATGAATTCACGGATTATTGGCCGAAGGGTATCATGTACCTACGTTTCCGAGCTGATTACCGGATACCCTCGTTGCGTCACACGTCGCAGATCATACGTGTAAATAATTGTGTTTAATTATATTTTATTATACTGTTATATTATTGTTTGTTTCTATAATGTATGTATTTATGAAATAAATGAAAAATTACTAAAGTTTCATTAGTGTGTCAATTTTGTTCAATGTTTCCTTAATCAAGTTTACATTATTTATTTCAATTCTACGAAATGTGACTTCAAAATTTTTTAATAAATTTACCGCACATGAGTCAATTGTTAAATACATTTTCAAGTTATTGGATGTCACGATGTTTGATACCATGGTATTTAATTATTTTTATGAAATTACTCTACTAGTTTGTTAAAATTATTAATACGAAGATCGAACACTTAGAAAAAAATCCTTTGATCCGGCTGGATACCAACCAACGTCTTCTGTACCTTTACAACTACCAGCAGCTGCTGGAGACGTCGCTTTAATTTTTAAATTATCGAATGTCACGATGTTTGGACGAAAGGTGTCGCGACCAGTTACCTGACAACAGATTGCACCACACGTCGCCGACAAGGGCAATTAGTGTAGATTAGTTATTTAGTTTTTTTTACATATTGCATTACATGGGTGTTAGTCTTTAAGCTATATATTATGTATATAGTTGCTTGATTCAAATGAATAAATAAATGAAAAATAGCGCAGCGCAGCCTTGTTATAAACGCTATTCTGTTCTCTATAATAATAATTATAATATAAAATAATAATTACCTTTAGTCACTAATAGAAAGTGGTGCCAGATTTTTGACAACTGTTTGTAGGGTATTGCGTTTTTAGTATTACTTATGCTCACTGCTCTACAACAACAAACTGTACCAACATTTAACGTAAATGAATTCGGGTTCAAGCGGTACAAGTTTAATGTCATCTCTCGAGGTGCAACTGAACCCGGAACTGGATGTGACTCGTCATGCAACATTTGAATGAGCCCATTCGGGTTCCGTTGCAACTTTAAACTGACCCCGGGTACAAATGCTACAAAAAAAGCATGCCAAATATATTTGTCAATCCTTCTACATGAGTGTTCTGTGGGTCAACTATACGCAGAAGGCACTGGGCGCCCTGTGCGTTCAATATAGTAACGGTTTCAGGATGCTGTTAGGACTACCGCGACATTGTAGCGCATCGTCGATATTTGCTCAAGCAGGAGTAGACGACTTTTTCGCTGTGATGCGAAAAGAGACAGCGTCGCTACTCTTTAGACTGCGTTCTTGTCCAAACAGCATCCCGAAAACGTTTCGTCATTTCATCCAGGTTCTGGTGAGGTGATGGGGTAGTCTCTGTATTTACTGACAATAGTCATAAGTATAAAAATGTCTGTATTTACTAACAAGTGGGCCTTGATTGCCAAAAAGATGATTAATTTATTATTAATACTACTAGATAATGGAGTAGGTATTCTTCTTATCGTGTCGATGCATGGGGTATACACTATAATGCTTGCCATCGTGGTGAAAGGATGTCTATCGATGTAAGGTACTCGCCGTCTGTTGCCCAGGGTGCGCTAGACGTACCTACCTATAGGGAAAGGAAGTCGTGCTCTTTGTCTCCAAAATAAAAACAAATTTTCAAATTAAGATCAATGCGTTTGATAATTATGACAACAATCTATACCTGTCAATTGTCACTACATTTATAAGGTCAGTATCTTTACAACAGGAGTGGAGACAAAAGGATTCACGAATCCTAATAGTTCCGCCCATGTAAATAAAAATCCTATGGACTCGCTAGTGGAACCAACAGTGGAACTAACCGTTTAAAAGGCTTTGTGTTTCCCAAGTAGAAAGTACAAAAGCTCAAAGGTGTTCTTCTGTAAGTGACAGTGCTGGTTTATTTAGATTCAGATTCATTTATTTCTCAAATATAATATTACAGTATAAATAGCACTAAATGTCAAAGTATAAGAAAGTATATTAAAATCGGTAAACAGAAATGAAAATTATAAGAAAAATACACAACAACTAGAAAATTAACAATTCATTAATATAATACTGTTGTCATTACATGACATATCAAATATCAATGATATTACAAGGAGAATGTCCATCAAGGATCATCATAAATTGATAATAAGTATACATAAATATGTCAATACGATAAAAATTAAAATAAAATAAAAAAATAGTTCACAGAGTATAAAGGATTTTCCAAGAAAAGGTCCTTTAGCTGGCGCCCAAATGTTTCCTCGGATAGTTAAAATCTGAGACCCTCATATTATACATTCGAAGCTAACGCGACATTATCGTTTGCCTCTGATCACAGAAACCAGCTGTATTGCAACTGACCTGTACGCCCTTTATTGTTGTTCGAAATAACACATAACATCACGGCAATTCAAAGCTCCTGAACTTGCGGTCTACTCTCGCCATTAACGTAACTTATATTAGAATTCAAGGAACTGACATTCCAGACGTCATTTCAGTAGATAACAGTCAATGTAAGAGTACCACTCCCGGCGTTAGAGCGACGTTGCTTTAGATAAGACATGTAAGTAATTAGAGATGTCGTATAGCAAATGGGTAATTAAACTACTTTTTTGTGTCAATTAAATTTTTATTGAATTGATATTCAATTATTTTTTGTGAAATTACTCCACTAGTTTGTTATAATTATTAATACAAAGATCGAACGCTCAGAAAAAATTCTTTCGATCCGGTCGGATTCGAACCGACGTTTTCTTGCATACCGTGGCAGACGCTATACCAACTAAGCCGCGGAACGAACCAACGGACCTCACGAATTTTTCTATGTGCTTGCGTCGTGTCTTTGTACTTGGTCTTTCAACGACTTTTTAGTCGTAGCGCCATCTATGAGAAATCTATGACAGATTTATCACCCAGTTAGTACCTTTACAGCTACCAGTCCTGGCGAGTGATGTCGCCATTCACTGCATCAATCAAATTTTTATTTAATTGATATTCAATTATTTTTTGTGAAATTACTCCACTAGTTTGTTATAATTATTAATACAAAGATCGAACGCTCAGAAAAAATTCTTTCGATCCGGTCGGATTCGAACCGACGTTTTCTTGCATACCGTGGCAGACGCTATACCAACTAAGCCGCGGAACGAACCAACGGACCTCACGAATTTTTCTATGTGCTTGCGTCGTGTCTTTGTACTTGGTCTTTCAACGACTTTTTAGGATTTTTTTCTGAGTGTTCGATCTTTGTATTAATAATTACTTTTTTTGTGATTATAATATTTGTTTTGTCAAACAAATCAACAACGTTTCGGGTCATTTACAGTTCCCATGGTCACGGGTGACTGGAATGACATGAAAACGTTGCTTTGTTTGAAAGAACAAGAATACGAAAACCTAAGGACACGACAATTGTTTGGCACGAAAGTGTTAGTGTATTTCAGTGTTCTTAATCAATTTCAAAATATCTACTATTACAGGATTATCGGAAATTAAGATTCATACGGGCAGCGTAACTTTATTTATTAAACGACCTTGAAAAAAAGAATTCTATGAAAGTTTTATGATTTTGTTGTTCGTTGTGTGAGATTATGTTTTTGTTGGAAAGAGGGTACTTGAATAGTGGTCCCATTTAAATTTGAAGACAATTTTTTACCTCTAATGGTGGTAAACTACGGGATCAGTGACTTTTCAAGTCTGTGTTTTTAGTACTCTGTACTGAGATTATTTGAAGAAATGCAAACAAAGCAAAATAAATCTTAAACTAAAGACAGAACACTTCATAAATAGACAATCAATTCAATCCTTTCTCTGAATTAAACACCGTTGCGATTTTGCAGCAATTAATTGTTATTATAGTATTATAGTTACAAACATTTAAAATTATTATAGTTACTATGTTCATAGATAGATATTAAACAGTTATAAATAATAAAACCTAGTCGTCGCCGATATAAATATAGATACATAACACAAAGCTGATGGAGTTGATAAAACAGAATTTGAAAAATAAAATTGAATGAATCTTATTGCGAGGTACTATTTGGCAGATAAGGCTGGTGTTGGTAGATGGGGCCGTTAACACTTGACCAATGTTAACGACTAAGTGAACAATTATAATAAAAGGTAAGTATCAAAATAATATATTTAAATGGAAATTCAAAAAAGAAAAAAGAAAACAAACTAAAACAATTCTATCTTTTTTAGGAGCAGGTAGTATGATAACCTACTCATTACCAGTAGCAATGGTTTGACATCATCAAAATTTTCATCTTCTGTTTACACTCTGGAAGCCGTTCTGATTCTTCATAACTCTTGTTGTGTCTACAACAAATAGTGAAATAATAAATAATTTAATATATATTACATAAAATAATGTAATTTTGTAAGTAATATAGTACAAATAACATGAAATTCTCACCCTGGCTTCAAATTCATTCCTTGAATTTGTTTGGAACACGACCGGTCGCGCGCGTAATCTGAGACCGCAAACACAAATAAAGACACATGTGCGCTTGCGACGAATGTCACAGGGCTACTAAGGAGAAGTACCTTACCCCCTCGAGGACATCAGGTTTATTGTTTATAGTTTTTGTAAAATTACTAAAATAAGGTCGCTGCGGTCTCTGAGACCGCGCGCGACCGCTGGAAGGTTAAATGTAATCTGTACTTTTTCCTGGGCAATGAATAAATTTTAAAAATCTTCATAGTAAAGCTATACATTTTAATCTTCTAGGCAGCAGTAGATCTTGTGAAAGATGTCGTCCTAGGAAGTACTGCCACCTTACCTATTTCTGCCGCCAAGCAGTCAATGTCAGCATTACTGTGTTCCAGTTTTGAAGGGTAAGGGTGCTAGTGAAATTACAGGCACATTAGGACATTGTCAACATATGTCTCAGAGTGACGGGAGCAGTAGCAGTGCCCCTCAGATCTTTGCGATTTAAAACTGAGTGGCATTGCAACTGTTAAGGACACTTGTAGTTATAAAAAAATAAATAAAAAGAAACCTCATTGTGTAGTTGCGATGTCTAAACTGAGTATAATATCTGTATTTTGAACTGTACTTTAGAGAGAGCGGTCGACCGTGCATGCCTTCCTGTTCCGTGCGCCCCGCATCATTCTTAGGCTCAACTCACACTGGCGCTGAGTCGAAGCGTCGCGACGATGTTTTTCGCCTATAGCATTTGTGTTTTGCAAATATGGAATCGAGTGACGACGCGCGTCACTTGGGCGCCGTGAAACGTCAGACGCTGACCAAACTGTGATCACGATGCACTAATGCGAGCGCCGTCGCGCGTCGCCTGGCGGTGGAGTTGAAAAACAGGATGCGACGCGACGCTTCGACTCTGCGCCAGTGTGAGTAGAGCCTTAGGGTGCACACTAACAGATTTGGTGAATACACGGCTACATGCGTGCAATTAAGTGTGCCTCAGTAATGACATCTCATAATACGCGCCAACGGCATGGGACCAGATCGCACCACGTTATTCACGTGTGCAGTTTGGGACCCTTTCGCAAACAGACGTATTCGCTAGACTTACGCACCCTTAGAGGGTTTGCGCACTACGTCCGATTCGTGTCAGTTCCGAATCCGAGATATGACAGGCGAAAATGTCACAGGGATCATTTTCTCTCTAGGCGTACAAGGGATATTCGTTGGGAACCGTTGCACAAGCGACATCCAAAGTGGTTCCAATCCGATCGGAGTTTTTTAGATTAGTATAGTGTCGGAATCGGCACGCCAACGCGCTTAGGCATACCGAAGCATACCATCGCGACATCGTGCTAGCACCTAGCCTCTACTCAGATTAGTTGTAACGTTAAACATAAGCCTGCTGAATAAACGTATAGATTGCCGAGGCGTCCCAGTGGCTAACGGCTCCGTATCCCTAATTTTGTTGTAGCTTTATTATCGTAGCTGCGACTATAACCATTGAAATTTCAACTATAATATATCATAGCGTTAAGGTATATTTGATGGAACATATGAGATGGAGCGCGTGCGTTTCTGACAAGGGATCAGGGGACGAAGCGGAGAGGGACGAAGCGGCGCGCAGTAAGCGACGTTGTCGGCGGTACAGTGAAATGAATTGACAAGATTTGCTATGTTATATCGTGTACTGGTATTTCTGGTCGTTTAATAAGAGTGTATCATAAAATCTTTTGCAGCAAAATATATTTGTCGGCAATCGATGTTCTTAAGTGTGATATTAGTCTAATTATAAGTTTTCTCAGACGTTTGCAGCTAAAGTACATGAAATAAAAATAAATTTATAATCACTACGCAAATACATGTCAACGCTAATGGTAAATGCATCATTCTTAATACTAACTGTTCCCTGTCACAATTATGATCTTCTTTAACATCATTCGATAAACTTCCGCCTCCTACACAAGCTAGTCTCTTATAATCGTCCACCTGAAAAATAAGTTTGTATGTTAGCGAAGGGCACTTTAGGATCATTGTAAAACGAAATCAAATTTTCTCATTTCCTTGATGGTGATGTAATCGAAAAGTTCTTAGTAATTCTTGATTTTTACAGTCACACATTATTGGATTTCCAGCTACTATAAAATGTCTAGCTTTGTTCAAAAACATGGCTCTGAGTGTTTCCAAGTCCAAGCGTGATATTCGCATATAGGATGGAAATTCGATTGCCACTAATATCAACCCACTGTCAAATTTAAAGAAGTTTATTAATTCATTACGATTATAAGAAGTTATGCACACAGCGTATTTTTATACACGCCGTAGAGCTGTGAGCATAAATAGTATAATATCACTGCCGTATAGGGTCAAAAAGCAGATTGTTGCATATGTGTCGATACAAACGCGCGTGAAACGCAATACAGACGCGCCCGAGAAGCGCGTTCGAAGCTTGTCTCTATCGAACATCGCGTTGCAAGCAAGAAGCTTTTGTATACTTCATTGGAGTTTACACTTAGAATTTCACATTGAAGACAATTTTTATTGTGATTTAATATCCTTTTCACACTTCGTGTCTAGTGCAATGCGTGCAAAATAAACCCTCAAAACCGAATAGTAATAATTTCGTACAGTTACTAAGTGATATCTCTTAAATCTGTTTTAGTATATGTTTAAAAAGACGCAGTGGGCGTGCTTTCATATTTGTTTTAGTTATTTTATTAAAAAAACTAACTAAAAGTAAGAAAAAAATCGAATAATAAAATTATTCCTTACAGGGCGTCTGCGGTGCGTTTACGCGCAGATGACGCGCTTTTATGGGGTCACTGAATTTGTGAGAGTGTGCAAAAGTTTACTCTCTGAGACCAGTGTGTTTGAATCACATTAACATGGGTCATATGCGTGTTACATACGGCTCTAACCGTCTTATGATTGTAGTATTACATAGAAGTAATAATCCTAAATATTAGGACTGGAATACCATATAATGCACAAACGATATAAGGTTGTCCTCATGAAAAACTACGGCTTCCAGTCATGGGAACGAAATTCTATTAGACAGTAAAACAATTCGAATATATGTTACAAAATACTTACAACTAATTTGTCACTGAATAAACTGGCGTTGAAAGATTCAATACAATTAGAAGCAGCATTAAGATGGCTTAAGTCTTCCACCATAGGTATGGTATGAGTCGAACCAGAAGAACAATTAACAGTTGTAGATTTTGCATCTCGACGGCATACGCAATCGTTACAATCAAATTTGGTACAATCAATCGGTCCCATTCTTGATATATCACTTGATATTCGTTTGAGCATGGTTTTTTCCTGTACTTTCAGGTTTGAGATATCTTTGAACGCTTTTTGTAACCACGAATATTGGCAATCGCATTGCAGCTTTGTCAGATTGGCTAAAACTGTCGCTTTTGTTTTGTTGCACTCTGTCCGTTATAAATTGAAATAGTTTTGTTTATTGAATTATAGGTAAAATCTTATCGTTATCATGGAAAAATATATCATTAAGTCAAATCTACTTCTGAATATATGTATTAAACAAACCTAAACTTACAAATCTTGATTTCATTGTATTCATGTTTGCCAAAGAATTTGATTTCAGTTATGTCATTTCTCCGTAGATCCATGGTGAAATTTGATGCAGTAAATGCTGGTAAATCCTGTAACTATTCATAACAAATGTTGATGTCAAGGGAAGTTATTTATAGTATAACGATGTATCAGTCTTTGATTCGTTTGTATTGCATATATAAATTTAATAATGTTTAATATAGCTTTCTTATGTAGAAAACATTAGACCAATCACTATAGGAAAAGCTTATAGTAACAAAGAACTTACCGATACTATGGAGACCATACTAAAGCTAATGTTAAAAATACCTAAATTCTCCATCTTCGTGAGGCTAAAACATAACCTTGAAGTGCCCGTGAAAGTGTCGATATTATACTGAGATTTGGAAACACCACCCATTCTTGGTATTTTCGTTTGCTAGCTGTAAAAGAAAAAAAATGCGTTTTAAGTTGTATGATGGTAATGCTACGAACAAAAATAGATATAGGAAATGAAACCGTTTTTATTTCAGATCTAAATCGCGTATATCTGTTTTTTGAAACAACCAACATTTCGAGCCATTTACAGGTCCCATGGTCACGGTTGACTGTCCATGGAACCTGTAAAGAGTCGTTAATCAGTTTGTTTGAGATTTAGATCTAAGTTTCACTTTTTATGTGTAAAAATCACGAAAACCTACGAACTCGATAAAAATAGATGTGAATTCAATACCATTCAAACGCTACAGACATACAATGTCGGTAAGATTAAGCAAGCAAAGAGTACAATGTACGTAACGAGTACAGAATATCAGCTCATATCACCCCTGGTGACGAACGCGGAAAGTATTTTTCCCTATACATACACATATTTGTGGCTCATCTCACACTGGCGCAGAGTCGAAGCGTCGCGACGCGTCATGTTTTTCGCTTGTAGCATATTTATCTCTATTTTCATTTTATTAAGATACAAATTTGTGTTATGCAAATATGGAATCCCGTATGGCTTATGGCCGACGCGCGACGACGCGCGTAGTTGAAAAACAGGACGCAACACGACGCTTCGACTCTGCACCAGTGTGAGTTAAGCCTATATGTTCTTTCTTTTTAAGTGGTTACACACGGTGACGTTTAGCAGCGACAAACGTTCGTGCGTTTGTGAAACGCGTGAATGCATCGCTACTCTTGCGATTTATAGGTGATTGCATCGGTGCAAACGCGCGACTGCATCGACACAAACGCGTAACAACTCTTTACTGGGTTCCTGGGTAGACGATTTTTTTAAACATGGTTTGAAATAAATCGCTGCCTTTGCAAAATATATTTCGAGTTCTGAAAAATTACATAAAAGTTTTATGGCCAATGAAAAGTAGATGCCAGCGCCATCTATTGATTAACGACGTCCACAGTCACGGATATGCAAAGCAAAAATATTCACAGTGACAAGACCGTGAAGGCAAGTGAGAAATCGCTGGACTAAAGACATATATTAATTAATGAATAAAGACTTACACTGATCAATTAATTGATATGGTTTGCAGATATCAAAAGCAGGATTATGATCCAAAATCATGACGCGCAGACGAGGCATGAATGTGGCTTCGGACATAATAGATGCTCCGTTTCTCAGTTCGTTGTAAGACAGATCGATAAACTCTAAATTTTCGAATACATTCGATTTCTTTAGCGCTGACACACTACAATCAACAAAACAACAAAAGTTATAAATGCAAATAACAATTACAAATTACACTGAAGCACAACAACAACAAAATCAACTTTTTATTATTGTTAGTTTAGTAACTATAATGGTAAATAAAACTATAACGAAATCGAGCAATCCCGAAATTTAGGTGTGAAGTTAGGCGTTTTCCTAAGATACGTGTACTTTTTTATATTTTTAGTGTGTTCTTTATCATAACGGGTTAAATACAGGGAGGGTTGTGTTTTTTTCTATCATTTTATTTTATTATTTTTCATATACTCCGTAATCTGTAATCATCTGTGGCTGTGTCATAGACCCGATTCACTTGTTTGTTTTATTGTTAATTTGATTTTTTTTTTTGTACCTACATAGTTCTGATTATGATTTTTTGAAACTAATTCAAATACTGTACTTAGTACTGTAGCTGTAAAGGTATCTAACTGGGTGATGAAATACTTAAGATTTCTCATAAATGGCGGCTAAAAAGTCGTTGAAAAAACCAAATACAAAGACACGACAACAAATACACAGAAAAATTCGTGAGTTCCGCTGGTTCGTTCCGTGGCTTAGTTGGTATTGCATCTGGCACGGTATGCTAGGAGATGTCGTTTCAAATCCGCCCAGATCGAAGGAATTTTTTCTGAGTTTTCGATCTTTGTATTAATAATTATAACAAACTACTTAGTGGAGCAATTTCACATAAAAAACAATTGAATATCAATTCAATAAAAAATTTGATACAAATACTCATAAATACTATCAAATAAGATAACAAACTTACAAAGTCACAAAACGGTTTTAGTTATGGCTATATATATATATGGTTATGTTATAAGATCCAATCACGTCAACCCTTGAGTAAAATTAAGAAAATTGTGAGGCAAATCACATAAACTGCAATTTCGCAGCGTGAGCTCCTTAACAGTAATTCCCGACGGTAAGAGCATAATTTTGTCTTTGTTCATCGGCGTATCTCGCATATCCAGTTTAGTTAAATCAGTAATTTCTCTAAAGATGTCGATGAAGGCTTCCCAATCTGAAAATTGTTCTAAATCCGTACCTACTAATGACGCGTATCTCTTGCATTTCGTTACACCTCGTCAAAGTAACTAGTTTTCCAATTACAGCAATTTTTTTGATTGAGTGAAATGAAGGACTTAGAACAAGAACGCTATTTGTTAACATACCATAAAAAACAAACAATTAATAGGTGCTTGTTGTGCAAGGCTGCAAAGTTGTTGTTTGAAGCGAGTACTTGTATTGAAACTTGAGCAAGCGAAGGATGTTTAGATTGAATGAAAGAGCCATGAGACGCAAAACAACTTTCCTGCGCAGGTTTCTAATGACAAAGAAAACCTTTCATGAAAATAAATTTGCATGTTGTCATGAATAAATAAACAATGCCACGCTACCTTTAATCACAAACAAGTGAACCTTTATTGGTGTTACAGATGAATGTAAGACAGAAAATTTCCACTTGAA